>NW_027280967.1:0-96306 GCF_046629955.1 Centroberyx affinis
CTCTTAAGCACTGTATGCAAATCGGATGCCAAAGACAGATGGTCTGTGGATTTGCAAGAAAAGATAGTGTCTGAAGTGAACCAACAGGCGGGAGGCTGTGATCAGCACCGCTTGCCATTGGGACCTCTTGCCACCACAAAAACTGAGTCGGGACTGTCCGGTTCTGAATGTGATCCATGTACAGTGAAAATGACCCGCGATCAAGGACAAGGTCGCCGAGGCCAGAAGAAGAAGACTCTCAACTGCAGCCCGTTTGGTTAAAATGGCGCTGAGCTGTTAGTAGCTCTGCTACTGTTGCTTAGAAGTGCATTCCCCCCTCCCACTTCTCTCTGGGCTTGGGAAGCTGGCAACGCTGCCAGAAGTTGAACAATGGTTGAACGAAGCCTCCCTCAACGCTCCCATCCATCACCGAGAAACATCCCTGACTTTTCCAAGCTCGCACACAAACACACACACATCCCTCCCTCCCCTAAAACCACGAGCATACACCTTCACACACACACACACACACATATACACACACACCCTGCTGTTGCTGGGCTGTTGGAGGTGTTTCCACCAGTTTGATGAGTTTCTGGCCGTTGCTCTCAGCCTCCCCGCTGAATGTGTGGCTGCCTCCTCTCCTCCTCCTCCTCTTCTTCTTTCCCCCTTGTCAACACAATCCCTCCATCCATCCGTCCTGAGGCCCGGGCCCGGCGGGGGCCGATCCGCCCCTCGCAGCGTCCTCTGGGTGCTCTCTGGTCCCCCCTCCCACTGCACACGCGCCCACACACACACACACACACAGTTTGCCTCGCTATACTTGTGAGGACCTTCGATTTACGACATTCGTTCTCTAACCTCTAACCTTAAACCTCGTCAGCTTAACACTTACTCATCACCAATCTTAACATTAAACCTTACCTATAGCCTAAACTTAATTCTAATCTTCCTGACCTTGCCATTTGAACTCTTAATACCAAATAATGACAGAGACGCCTGAAAATGCAAGTCTCTGTCCTTCAGTAGGAGTGAGAATGTAATCCAAACCAACAGAAAACGACCCCAAAACGCAAGGGATTATGGGTATAATGACACAATGACTCTGTTGACATCTGAGAGTCAGCAGTTCCTAGCCTCGTTTAACAAAAATGGACTGATGCTCATATACAGCTATTTCTTCATGTGTTCTTAACTGGTATGAACACCAGAGAAGAAGAGAGAGACAAAGTCGATCATGCTTAGCTCAAGTTACAGAGACTAGAATCGGATTTGTGACAGGTTGCCAAAAAACCGTCCAATAAACAAGCTACTTGTGAGTCATGTGACTTATGGTTTGCTTGTAATTGGGCAGTGTGATGTGAAACGAACCAAATAGAAAAACGCAACAAAGTCAACTTTTCCTCTATGGATCAGACCAAAGAAATCAAACTGTAGGTGTGATCGCATCCTTAAATTTAACATTTACCCAATCGAATCTAGTCTAACTCTATAATCTTAAACTAACTTTAACCGTAGCCTAAACCTAATAAAAGCAAAGAAAACACAACTTCTCCAGAAAGTACCACTCTCTCTG
This sequence comes from Centroberyx affinis, assembly GCF_046629955.1. Taxonomy (NCBI): domain Eukaryota; kingdom Metazoa; phylum Chordata; class Actinopteri; order Beryciformes; family Berycidae; genus Centroberyx; species Centroberyx affinis. The sequence goes on from NW_027280967.1 coordinate 1,556, forward strand.
CATACCCACAGTATATACACAGTATATTTTACAGTGAGTAACGCGGTTTAAAAGACAGGACGAATGCAGCGGCCTGCGCTAAACCGCTCGCTCCCCACATTCTCTCCCCCCCTTTGACAAAAGCCAAGAAGCTGCTGGTGCTCATTAGTGGAGAAGAGGAAGGAGAGACTCCTCCTCTTCCTCTCTCAAGTTGGCCTGCCTGTTGGAATGACACATGCCCATTCATTACCGGGGAAATAGGGAGTGATGAGGGAGGAGGAGGAGGAGGAGGAGGAGGAGGAGAAGGGATCTGTTCTCTGGGGCTCTTGTGGTCGTGCCAGCTTTTTGAGAAACAGACGACAGGAGTGGAAGCGGGGAGGAGGCAAGTTAGGTGTGTGTGTGTGTGTGTGTGTGTGTGTGTGTGTGTGTGTGCGCTCTTGTACTTCTATCCTTGTGAGAACCAGTTGGAGTTTTAGACCTTCGGAGTGAGGACATTGTGTCCGATCCTCACTTCTTCTTCTAGTTTAGGTTTAGAACTTGGGTTTAGGGTTAAGTTTAGAATTCGGATTAGGTTTAGGTTAGGGTGTTGGGTTAGTGTGTGTGTGTGTGTGTGTGTGTGTGGACACTACAGCATTCTCAGACAAAAGCTGTTGACACCAGAAAGCCATTTTGAATTCCGCTCCTTGATTCTTTCCAGTTTAAACATCTTTGCTTTTTTTTTTTTTCTTTCAACATAAAGAAAAAGCAAAAAAAACAAAAAAAAACGGCCGCCGTTTCCTAACCTTCATACCTGGGATAAATTTACATTAAAAGGAGGTGAGGGGCCGTCTGGTGAGCGGAGTCCGCCTTACTACCCCCCCCCCCCCCCCCCTTTAATCAATGAAAACGTTTTTCTGGGGCCTCCGGAGAGCGAGAGGAGCCGAAGATAAATATTGGCAGAAAAGAAAAATGTGCCGTCCTCCCCAATCGAGAGGGGGGTGGGGGGGGGGGGGGGGGGGGGGGCATAATGATATTCAGAAGGAGACCCCCCGCCGAGACGCAAGGCAAACTGTTCCTAAGCAACAAAACACATTTTCCCTCTCCGAGGCGCTCAAAACGAGGCTGACGGGTGTTTTTTTTTTTTGGGGGGGGGGCATATTTCCCAGACGAATTAAACCGGCAGCTCCATGTGTGTGAGTGTGGCATGTGTGATTGTGTGTGTGTGTGTGTACCTTTTTTTTTTTTTTGTCTAAGTGTGTCTTTGTCTGTTCGGTTATGTATGGGAGTGTAAGTGTGAGAGGACGTGTGTGTGTGTGTGTGTGTGTGTCTGCTCTGACATGTATGTGAGTGTGTGTGTGATCATGTGCCTGTCTCCAAGTGTGTGTTTGTCTGCTTGGTTATGAATATGAGTCTAACTTTAAGTGCGTTAGTATAAGCGTGTGTGTGTGTGAGTATTTGTATGTCTACCAGGTTGTGTGTGGATGTGTCTGTCAGCTTTGTGTGTGTGTGTGTGTGTGTGTGTGTGTGTGTGTCACCTCCCTCCATGGATTAAGGGGGTGTTAGAGAACAGTGACCAGCATCAGTGAGAGTGGATTCAGTCCAGACACACCTGGCTTACTGCAGCTGATGGATTGTAGGCCTGTATGTTCTGAAACAAGAAGATTCATACATGATCTAAGCCAACATATGATAGGTTCTCACATCCCATGTTCCCCAGTGGTTCTCCTGTTAAATTGGTGATTATGAATTTTTCTGTTTTGCTCCTCTCTATCTCTGATGGCTATAACACAATAGCGATTCAACCTCTATCCAGTTCATGAAAGCTTTTACTTACTGTTCTAAAACACTGATGCCTTTTTACATTTGCGATTTGTTTGGAATAAACAGTAGAAGAAGAACTGGGTAGTTAGCATGAGCAGCGATAGCCACCATTGGCTGAACAGACAAAGAAGAGAGAAACTCAAACTGCATCAACAGAAAATCCAAGCTCCGCCCACACTGCTTGATTGACAGGTGATCTCTGGGAACTGGGAAGAAGACAAAATAAAAATATATGAATAGTAAGAAAGGACTAGGAAGTCAAAGATTACCACTTTAACAGTGGAGGAAAGATCAGTCACCATGCAGCATCCATGCAGCCTGAACCTTAGAGTCATGGGTTGTAGCCAATAATAATGTTAATGTTGCATTGCTTAAGTTTTCTTTACCTTTTGTTCATTTGCTATCCGCATGAGAGAGGCCAAAGGGTCAGGTTGGGTGGCTGCTGCACATCCTGGCATGTAGATTAAATGAAAAATCAATAAAAAACATTTGCTCTTAGATGATCTAAGGCGTGGAAACACTTGTAAATCCCATAATCATCATCTTTCAAGTGAGTGTGACTCGCTCCCATCAGCCAATAGATGAGCCAAGACTGCCACCTAGTGTTGTAATACTGCTGTTAACACACAAGGGCCTGTTTCAGCTCTGTGAACGGATCCAAACTAACAACTGGAGTAAAAGCTTTTCTGATGTCTGGCCTAAAGGTCAAAGGTCACTGGGGCTTTGCCATCTAAGGCTTTGACTGCTTCTTAAGACCCTTTTTTTTTTTTACAGTGCAAACAGGCTTTTATGTGACATGTTTCTGCTTGTTTTATTCTTGTTTTCATATGTGACCTTGTTTTTAATTTGTGTCTGGCATTTCTATTAATTATCCTATTAACTGTTTTTATACTGTTACTTTTTGTGAAGCACTAGCACTATTTCAGACACAACACAGTGGAAGTTATCGGTCTATCTACAGCCATCCTGTTGAGTAAAGTGATGTTCAACTGGCAAGATTTAAGCTTATCCATTCAATTTGAACCCAAGGAATAAGCATACAAGAAAGACAGAATAAGTTATAAGAACAATAATTTGACTAGCTTAAAAATAACTCTAATAATGAGCAGTCTAAGTAATATTGCCTACAAAAATACATTATTGAAACATAATCAGCTTGTAAAGAAAGCTTGTAAAGGTTTTTTAAGGGCAAGCTCCATTGTTAATGCTGGAAGGCAGCAGTAAGATGCATGAATTAAAGCTATTTTATTCAATGCGTATTAATTATTAAAACTATTTAGGTATTAGCATTGATATATCTGCGTGTGTGTATGTGTGTATGTGAGTAAACTACATATTCAAGACCTTGTCAAAGCATTTCTCAATGAACAAATCAGCTGAGAAACACTAATATGGTTTATTCAATTCTATTCTTCTATTATAGTTAGTATACAGTGTATGTGATAGTCAGCATCACACACACCAAGTCCTGTTAGAAATATAGAGATCTGAGTATGATTTCTACACAGCGGTTAGGCTGCCCCCTGCTGGACATATAGAGGAACAGTTCTGCCCTACAAAGGCAAACAGCAGCACCTCAGTTTTGTGTTTTAAAGGTCAAAGGTCATGACTACGGTTTACAAATCAAACAAAATGATACCCATAAATGCTACGAAACAATTGATCATCCACTTGTGTATCAACAATTCTTTAGTTGGGATAGGAGGTAAAATTTTTCACTACTCACACAAGTATGTTTCTTAGCATCTCAGATTGACATACAGTATATCTAACTGAAAGTATGACAAACTATGATCAGATTATGAGTATTTGACACAGTAAAAGCGAAGAAAATCTGTCTCTCTTTGGTCTATCTTCCTCTCCTTGTCTCTTCTTCATCCTCTTAGCTTATATTTTGTGCTGAAATCGTTAAAAAATTCTGTGTTTCCCCCCCCCAGAATTGTATTCTTGCCAGGGTCTGAAACAGCATTTTAGACCATCATGGGACAAAGAAAATAAAATATGTCAAGTTCTCTGGAGGACAATATCGGTCCCATATACCAGCAGATGAGATCAGCACAAGATATCAAATGAAACTATGAGTCCCTTAGCAGTCCCTTATTTACTTACAAGACTTCTTACCATTTATTTCTATAGGGTAAGGTGTCAAAACATGCGCTCCGCTTCGAGAAACTTCTCCATTTGCCGGTTTGTACCTGCAGCTCACAGACGGTGTGTTCAGATTGTCTTGCAGCAACAACTGCGTCACAATGTTCCCAAACAAACTCAGCTAATTTCCCCATGTGGTGATTAAGTATGTACAATGAAATAATTTGGTGTTCCGCCGCAACCAATTATGTACACTTTGGAGTCGCGAGTGGCAACATGAGAGAGACGCAAATTAGCCGCCATTTGTAACATTTATCCTTCCTGGAAATCGCGAAGCCAAATCAAAGCAATTATGACCCGAGCGTGTCTACTTTGGAGTTTACCAAGCGAACCCCAAGTTCATTACGCAAATTAACTTCCTAATTAGCTTTTGGCTTCATACGCACTTTCATCCCGTTTTTCAGGGTGCTTTTAAGTAATGGCCGGCGCGCGAGAGCACAAACGAAGCTGTGGGCGAATACAACAGGGGCAGAGAATGGGCCGCTTACAAATCAGACCTAATCAAAGTCCCAGCGTGAATCGAGGGACACTTGGAATGCGATGGCTGAAATGCAGTGGCAAATCTCAAAAGACTCCATGAGGTTTCCCCCCCCAATATACAAGCTGAATTTAATTGACTTCGGTGACTAATATCCTAAAGAGTGCCGTAAAGTATGATGCAAGTAGTTTGCCAAAAATTTTTATTTCACGTCTAACTGTGTTGTGGAACCATGTTTATTATACAACAGATTGGATCAACGTACAGGTGTAGAATACTTAGCCTAGTCGTGTGTGTTAATGACAAGAAATTAAATCTACCTGCATTTTTTTGTTTTCTGCTTAAATTTCAATTGTCATCTTGATATCGGGGGTTGTTCTTCAACAGGTACTCCGCCTGAAACAAGACAAGCCAAAACAGGCAGATCAGAGTGTTTTCATCTGTTGATGAGCAAAGAAGTAGCTAGAACGACGCGTCCAGGACATGAACGCTCCTCCTTTGATAGTATAAAAGTGAGTGTATTACCAGGAAGTCCACTGGGTCCTGCGGCCGGGCTTTGCAGCATTCGATCAGGCCTTGGTTGAGGGTGGGCATGACGTTCTTCACCAGGTAGCTCCTCAGAGGGAGCGAGCGGGCCTCCAGCAGGTCATTCTCCTGCTGCTTCACCTCCTCCAAGCGCGTACTCTGCCAAGATACATTAAGCATCTATCTCCATATTAAGCAAACAGGGTTATCTATCAAGTACTTGACACTGTTAGTGTCAAACTCCACTAAAGGCCTTGCGTCAGTGGGTCGTTGTAGCTGCTCCACAGAGTGCTTTTATTTTGAAAGAGCAGCAAGGGGGAAAAGTGGTTCAGATTCATCAATAGGCATAACTATAGCTTTGGTATTTTTTCACTGTGAGCTGAAACAAACTACAGCCACACAATAGTATAGTAAGTTACAATTATCTGCTTTCTGGAGCATGTTTGTCACTTTAAAAATACCTTAATTTAATATCATAGCCTATGTGAATTGCCAGTCAGTTTATGATTTCTACATGAGACAAATACACCAGTAAACAACCAATATCAACTTTTTCCTTGTTGCAATACATCTATGGATGAACACATGCCTCAGCCATTGAGACCTGAGCCTCAGTGGTTTTTTGTCACAAGTCGGACTCTACCATCGGACGCGACACAAAGCAACGCCAACGCTATGCCAACGCAATGCCAATGCAACACTAACGCAATGCCAATGCAACGCCAGCACAACGGCAACGCGGTGCCAACGCAACGCGAAGGCAACGCCAACACAATGCCAATACAATGCCAACGCAACACAAATGCAACACCAACCACATACAAAGGAAGCATTCCCTCCATGCTTGATGCCCGATGGCTGTATTGGAGCTTGGAGGGCATTAACATATCTAGTGGTAACATATCTCAGGTTAACTGAGCTGACTCTTCTCAAACTACAACTCTTCATGTTTTGGAGTAGAGACTAGGGCTAAAGACAAGACAGTTTACTGTGTCACAGTAACCTACATGTGGAAACAAATCCACCTTATCAGACTTGTTGAGGAAGAAATGGAAAAGTACCTATACTAAGCAACATTCCTATATGCTCACTTAAGGTGTAAATATGGGTCTAAGGTTACATATTAAGTAAGCATATAGGAATGCTGCTTAGTATAGGTACTTTTCCACTTCTTCCTCAACAGCCTATTCACCTTTACTTATAATGTTACTGAATTGACCTGCAGCCACACCAAAACAATTTTCATGTATCTCTGCTTGGTATATATTTAGACATTTGCACACAGCTAATTCTCCACTGAACCTCCATGATATGACACCAGCTGTGCTTGATGGGAGATTTGTGACACAACTGCAAAGCCTCTACACCCCCCCCCCCCCCCCCCCCACACACACACACACACACACACACACACACACACACACACACACACACACATCCTCCCAGCACCTACCCACTCCTCCCAGCGCCCTGCCCTCTGCGCGGCCTCCTCCGCCTCCCACCGCTCCTCCCGGGCCTTCTCCCGGGCCTGGCGCCCCATCCTCTCCTCGGCCCTCCTCCTCTCCTCCTCCTCGGCCTCCTGGCTGCCGGGGCCGTAGTTCCGGGGCCGGCCGACCGTCCGCATGATCTTCTGGGTCAGCAGCAGGTAGTCGGGGTCGTCGCCGCTGCTGTTCTCTGGACAGGATGACGAGTATGAGTGTCGTTGACTGAGAGGGTTGATGTGCAGTATGACACGGTCAGGGTTCCAGAAAGACAAAGATTATTCAAGACCTCTTTAATGCTACCGTTTTTTTTTATTCAATTTGAAAACCAAAATAAAGAAAATAAAAGCAATTTCCAATTCAACGAATGGAAGGTTCTGTAAATATAATTGAGCAGTATAAGACACCAGGAAATTAAATGTTTAGGGACATTAAGTCCAACAAGTTTGTTATATTGTTCTGTATTGTAGAGTAGAGATGAACATGAGTCAAATTTACTGTGACAAACTGGAAGTGCAAGTAATGTAATACAACATAAGAAAATGTGGCGCCCTCTCATTTTACTGCCATTAATACACATAAACACCGTTATCATATCTCTTTGGTGGGGAGCATTGCTCAAAAAGCCAAACACAAACTCTTTGGAAATGATAGCAAGTAGCACCACAGTATTTTTGGAGTGTTGAAGAAACATGTTCATGTTACATGTACTGCGAGACAGGAACATCAAGTCATAGTCAAGTGTCAGACAAACCAAAGGAATGCGGGTTTGCAAGAACAGTAGACTGGCAGAGTACTGGCAGTAGCTGCATTATTGTACACATGCAAACATAGCAAGGCACACATTATTGTCAGATCACTCCATAATTTACAATAAGGGGTTTCCTCACTCAGAAGGAAAACTCATAAATTATGAGGAAAATAATTAGTTTAATTATAAAGAGGAGGGAAAACAGCACTAACATTTCAACCTCGCCGGTGTGATGCCTTAATATGAAATCTGGACAATGGTACTTGGCAGTACGCGCCAATTTGAGTCTAGAGAGCCGTGAACACTAATGAGCTGCCTCCCAAATTAGTCTTTCATCACCAAAAAAGTTGCTCCATTTTGACGCAATAACCTCTCTAAGGTTCAATTCACCGTAGCTTTTAAAGCCATTCACTGGCGATGCTATAATTACCCATGTGCTGAGGGACGATGTCCAGCTCATCGAAGTAGTTGAGGACGGTTTCGTCCTCGGCGTTGCTCTCCCTGTAGCCGGCCAGCCGTCGCAGGAAGTCCTCCTGGCGGTATGATGTTTCCTCTACCAGCCGCTCAGGTAGGTTCAGCACCCGATCCTTCAGGAAGGCATCAGAGGCATCCAGACACAATACAAATTCTGCAGCCCAGACAGAGGACACTGTTAGAATGACTGAAACACTCAGCTGAAGCATATTCTAAATAAGAAGCATGAACACCAAACGTCTCTACCGAACTACATGACTCAATGCTGCATTATTTCAGCTTTATAAAGGGTTTAGCATGAAAAATATTTGATCACACTTTTCAGAGAGTATTAGACAGCATGAGGTAGGAATGGATAGCGCTAATGTGCTTCCCATAGGAAAAGAGCAAGCTAGTATTAAGTAGCGTATAAATGAAGATAGAGCATTTGTGCAGAGAAAACAGTAGTTCAATGGCTTTCTGTCACCATGAAAACATCTGGCTTTGTTATTGCCTAAACCTCCAATCCAGAATTTATTTGTCCATATAAAGATATATTATAAACACTCAGTGCATCAGTTTGAGGATGAAAAATGTCTTCAGTCCAACAAATCAGAACACAAACAAAGCCAGCAGTAGGGCTGAGGTGTTTCAATAGAAACAGCATACTGCAATTATAGACTGGGAGTTTAAATCGCTTGTTGAATGACCACATCTTAGGAATTTTCCTCTTTTCATTTGAACAAATTACACTGGCCTGTGACTATACATCTGCACTGTTACGTTCAGAGGCTAGCATTAACAAATTTGTGCGTGAAGCAAAGATCCTGGTTCTTGCTGTTGAAGATGAATGAAAATGACAAGAAAGAGATGCCAGTGCAGTAAAGCGAGGTTCCTTGTGGACACACCTGGGATAATCTTCTTGTTGTATGGGGGAATCTTGGATCCTTCATCCTCTGGTTCGTCCTCCTCAGCTAAAAAGACCCCAAAAAAATCTATTAGTTTGAGATAATGCTATGGAGTAATATAAAGTAGGACCAACCAGCTGTGCGTGTGTGTGTGTTTCTGCGTATGTTATACTCCAGCTCTGGTGCACTGGGAGATTTGTGTCAGTCTCTCACCACAGAAAAGCTCCTTAGCTTGATCGTAGGTCTTGGGGAAGGCATCCAGAACGAAGCCCTGGTTTCTGCACGGTTTAGACTTCAGCTTATCCTTCATCACCCTGATCACAAGCTGCTCCTCCAAACGCCCTACAGGAGAACAGCGTTCATTTCATCTATTGCTGGACACTGATTAACTGATTAGATGCCACTAACCCATTTCATCATGCATATATTTTTGACATATGCTGTTTATCTGTAGTCAAATTTGGTAAGAGAATCCAGCTCACATTTAATTTCTCCTTCTGTAAAAAGAGAGCTTACTCTCAGCGTGCCCCCCTGTCAAAATGTAGATTTTGAACTGAAATTAATGGAATTTATTGATCCACCACCAACCTCTGTTAGTTAAAAAAAGTCTCCAAACCCACTCTTTGACTTGCTGTTTTGTTTATGTACCAGGACTGGGCCTTTTATTCTAAAAAATAATTCCTGATAGTCCCATACTAGGATTTGAGGTTGAAATTAAGACCTAAGGCCTCAACTGTGTCTTAAGCCTAGGTTACACTGGGCGACTTTAACGCAGATTCGAATCCCAATTGGAATCTGGGCTAGTCGGTTGGGCCTGACAGTCGGTGTAGACTATCCTTTAGTGTGAACGGGCTCAAGACTGCCGACTCTGGCTGTTTGGCCTGATGCGATTTTTTTCAAACATGTCACATTTTTCAGTCACAGCCTGAAAAAATCAGCCAATGGGAGTTCAGCTCAAGGGGGTTAGAAAAATAAAATGAACCGGAAGAGAAGTCACTTTTAACAACAACAACGCCCACCCGCATAGCTAGTTTATATCAGCAAGATTCCCAACTCCAATTTCTCCACTCTTGATAAGTTGATACACAATTTCACTTGGAGGAATAAAACTCAGCATTCCTGGATCAGTCCACATAAATATGCAATTACAAATTACGTAAAATACAAAATTCTATTTACAGTCAAGTGTTGTGGGCAAATGGGAAGATGTTTTGGAATGACCGGTAATGATCAGGTAGTGTGTGATCCTTCTTCTTCACGTGTGACGCCCGTCTTTGTCCCATCGCGTAGTGTGAACAGCTTCCCGACCGGGCAACAAGCAAACCAGTCATTTAGTCTACTACTAGGCCCGACTAGGAACAGAACAGTCTTGTAATGTGACCTAGGCTTAACATTGACAACATGAGTCAGTGTCTCTACCTCCGTTCTGCTCCATACTGTCCTTCAGGGTGTCCAGGAGCTCCTGGGCTTCTGCTGCAGAGTCCTCCTCTGCCTCTGGATTGTCGTTCTTCACAGTAGCTTCCTAGAAATAAGGGCTGAAATTTAATATCTGCATTATGTTTTCTAGCGTGTCTATGGTTTGTGTGTGTGCATTTGAGCAGCAGCTGACCAGTTGGGCAATGGTCTCAGAGATGGTCTCCTTCAGTCTGATGTGATGGAGCTTGTAGTGTTTACAGATCTGTTCAGCCACTGTGCTCTTCCCCACCGCAGGAGGACCCAGTACACACAGACGGATGGGCTGGAGAAAACAATAATGCAATACAATTTTAAGCCTAACCCAAGAAAACCAATAACATTCCCATCAGGCATATGGAGAAATGGCAACGTTCTCAGTTCTCTTAAAATTGAAGTCTGATTTAATTGGCCATTTCATTATAATATGAACAGTTTAAGATGTTTTCCTTAACACTATTGTATTCCATAGCCATCTAAACATAGGTCTACGTGTATTTTTTCAACCCAATCATGGTCAGTTCAAAAAATATTGCTGGTAATGGAGGGAAAATAAATGGCTGCCACAGCCAAATCAGTACCATTTTAATAATGGCTCCAAGTCTGAAAATGTTGGACATGTAGACCGATTTTGGCGCTTTTACGCAAATCTGAATGATTTGTGTACGTTTCGCCTGCACTTTCTAAGTATTTGGACAGCATTATATGTGATGTTTCTGCTCCACACTCTTATCCCTTGATCACACTTCACACGCTGCCCTCCAGTGGAAATTCATTCAATTCAAATGAGAGATTTGCTACAGCACTGCATGATGAAATTGCTGCTTTTAGATTTATTCTACTTATGCTTTGATTATACCTACATCAACTAAATGCAATGTTGTTTTACCCCAATGTCTGCAAGCTTTCTGTGATGATTCTTTGATGAAAACATTTTATCAGTGAATATAATATAAAAATAGAAGCCCTTTTGCCTCCAGAACAGCCTGAATTCTTGCCATTTTCCACGCTGACTGTGTAGTGTCATGCAGTTCATCCAGATTTTTTTGGCAGCACATTCATGCTGCGAACATCCCGTTCCACCTCATTCCAAAGGTCTCCATTGGATTGTGATCTGGGGACTGCCATGTTCCTGAACCATCTTTTATCATCATTCTGAAAGTTTCCGTTTGACAAAAGCTAGACTGTGGCCATGCAGAGATGGACCTTGTCAGCAACAATGTTTAGGTGTGCTTTTTTGCTGGATATTTAAAAATGCACCGTTATTCTGTCTGAATACTTCTGTATATGTTGAAATGTGCATGAAACGTGAACACAAAGGTCTATAGCTCTTTCAGTGTTCCTCAGATATGGCTGAAAATGCCCTTAAAGCTGACAGTGTGCACAGCTCATCATCATCGTGTCATTTCACGTCCAAAGTAATAAGAGTATGGATCCAAAACAGCAAACAATGTGCTGCTGTCTAAACTTGTTAAAGAGCTGAGATTAATCCATGTGTGGAATATTGCTGAATATTGCTGTTGCAAAAGTTTTTTATTAAGGCGGAAATAATGCTTTATTTATTTATTTGCATTTCTGAGCTCATGCAATGGGGCTTTAGAGGTGCATTAAGTAATTTATGGCCTAATCTATGATCAACATCCCTATCAACCCTCATATATATATATATTATGTTCTTTTTGTGCTAAAGGACAGTAAAAATCTTTTTTATTGCCCCTTTAAAAAGTTTCAAGGGCCCAAGGGTGATGGAAATCACTCAACACATGAAACGACCATGTAAACTTAGAATTCAAGTAAATTCAAGACAAGGAAAAACATCCAAATTTCAGTTGCATGCTTTTTCTGTGACAGTATCGATACAGTGTGTTGTGAGAGCTTCCTTTAGGTCCAGTACATACCAGCAGTCCCCTGGTCTGCCGGTACTCCTCCACCACCAGCTCTATGTTCTCCATCAGACCTGCCTCACAAACCCAGGGGATGCTGAACAATTCTCTGAGGTGGGCAGCGTCCATGCGAAGGTTGACGGACATGGAGTCAATTTCTATTTGCTGTAGGGGGGGAATAACGTGTTAATAACATGTTTTAGGGCTTTGTAGAGTTTTTAGTCAAGGTTGTCTATGGAAGGAGTCAGCCTCCACATTTCTCACATATTCCTTTTAGCATTAGTGAGGTAAGCTTTTGAATAATTCAGTGTTTTGATGCTAAAATTGATGCTAAAATCAAAAATGCGCTGTATTCCATACCACAACACCACTATACATGACCATAAACTGTGTCTATTGTAAATTGGTATAACATACACTCAAATCCTGCGTGAGGAAGGCATCCTCAAATGGCTTTTTCTGGATCTTCCCTGGTCCAAGTGCAGAGGCAACCATCTGGTGAAGAAAAGAGTTGCGTATCAATCAATCTACTGTATGCATATATGTATGTATCTACCTACATATCTAGAAAAGTATGGTATAAGTATAGGGGAGTATATCCACACAAAGAGGCGGGGACAATGTTGGATAATGTAATAACTTGTCAAAATATAATAAAATGTATGTCAAACAGGGTCGAAAATGACTTATACCTGATATTGTAATACTTCCTGATAATATAATACATTATTACATTAACCAGCAAGTATTACATTCTAACGGGTCTAACCGTTTTTAATGATTACATTCTGGAGATGTTATTACATTACATTAACAGGTTTTATTACATTTTCAACCCATTTAGAAGACAATTTTTTTAAGATTTTGACAAGTTCTTACATTATCGGTTGCTACACACACCTTCACAATGTCCTCCATGGTGTTGTTGGAATTATCCACAGCCAGCAGGTAGTGTGGCTTGGGTTTATGGTCAATGACGTTCTGAATCACACTTTAAAGCAAAGAAATTACAATGATTACTGAAGTATACTCATTCTAATCATGTTGGACAGTTTATGCTATCAGTCACGCAGCTAGAGACTTGTGTAGGAGAAGATAAGCTCTATCCATGTTGTTGCAATTCCAAGAAAGTTGTGTGTGTGTGTGTGTGTGTGTGTGTGTGTGTGTGTGTGTGTCCAACCTGGCCAGGTCATTGATGTGAATAGTGGGGACGATGTTGTTGCCCTCTCCAAAGACAGGTATTGCATGTTCCTGACCCAGCCATGACATCTAATACAATAAAACAGAATATATTTCAATTATTTAAATACATTTATTAAAGAGTAACTAAACCCCAGACCCAAATTTGTGGTGAAGCCTGACACCTAATGGTAAAAAGTGATGTCACCTTCTATAGAGCACAAGAGGTGGTGACATCATCTGGCACCAAAGACCAGCCAATAGCAGATGGCCAGTTCAGAACCCTACTTTTCACTACTGAAAATTTCTGATATATCAATAGACAAAATCTACATACTGGGCCTATAAAACAGGATTGTGCTCATACTGGAAGTGACAATCAATGGTACTGTAGATGTGAGGTCTCACCTTGAAAAAGAAGTGGAAGACTTGCTCTCCCATCCCGTACTGCAGTCCTGACGCCACCACGTACGTTGACAACACCGTGCTTTTCTAAAAGCCACAACAACAACGTGTCCACGCAGTGTGTTTTTATGCAACAACATACACAAATGCACAGGAATTTCAAACGAACCGTTTTCCCCATTTTGACCGTCAACTTCTCCAGGTCGATGTGTCGTTTGAAGTTGGGATGAGTTCTTCTTCTCCTGTAGTCTTCATCGGTGAAAGGAATCTCCGGTTCGTCCTATTGCAAAACACAGACGCCATAGAAAACGACAGGAATGCCAATGACAAAAACCCAGATAGACAAAAACATGATGTGGACTGGATTGGGGAGTAATAGATTATTTATTAGAGTAATCCAATTAAAAGAATAAGTGTACTCCATTAGGGTTACTGTAAAAAAATAATATTCAGATTACAGATACTTTTGAAAAGAATGTAATTAAAGGATGATCATTGCAGATATAAGTCTCATCCACTTTTACATAACCTGACTAGACATGATGATTACAGTCTACACTAAAATCTATGAACCTGAATAAATTGACTAGATAACTTTAAGCCTATAGCTGTCCAGGGTTCCCACTGTGGTTCTGATAAAAAGTCCATGATTTTTCAATAACTTTCCATAACTAGCTCAGAGCGCTTAGCTAACAATTTGACAGCTTAATGTTGTTTCTCAGTCTGGTTTCCACTCCAGTTGAAAACCGCCATCTAATACAATGAATGTGAGCAACAACACACTCTACTATATTCCTGTAAAGTGACCCATTTGTAAAATTCCCTGACTTTCCCAGAGAATATATCAAATTCCCTGACTTTCCCTGTCTGGAATACACCTCGTAAAATTCCATGATCTTCCAGGACTTCAATGGCCAGTGGGAAACCTGATTGTAAATTAGTGTGAGTGAGGACTCCAGTGGATTACATCATGAAAGTAAGCTTCCAACTCAAAGCAAAGGGGAGAGGGGAAGCCAAGGATTTCATTATGTAGAAAAGTTTCAGACATCTTCCATCATGTTTCAGCCATGTTTAGCCTTCATCAGGATAGGTGATGTGGAGAAAAACTGGATTTACGATACACAAACACACAACACAGCATCTAGGTATCTACTCACAGGATCAACCGGCTTGCTGCACGCCCAGGTCATCACCGTGGATATGAGGATGAACGTCTTTGGCCCTCTAAAATTGCCCATTTCATTGTGGAGGGCTGGAAACACAGCACAAGAGGAGTCATAACCTAATACATTCATTCTATTATACATTCATTCTCTCTGTCTGCATAACCTGCTTGGCTGGAGTCTATCCCTGCATACACTGGGCAGTCATAACCAAAAGGTGAGTGACGTGAATTCATATACTGAATATCAACATTTCAAAAATATCTATAGATATTTCGACGTACTAAGACAATCAGTTATGAAATTAGACACGAACAAGAAGCGCAAAGCTTTAGATTGCATTTTGGGTGACAGTGCCTTCATGTAGAGGATCCATATTTAACAGTAATTAATATATCTGTGTGTTTAGTGGGTGGCAATATTGGCTGATAAATGGAAAATTAAGAGACTTGAGTACTTACTCCAGCCTGTAATTCCTATAATTATTTGTGACATTGTGAAGGTATAGGAAGGGTTAACATCAAAGCTGACATGAGCAGAATTTAGAGTCTGGAATCAGACAAGGCTTTTGCATTACATCGCACTGTCATCCATTTGGAGGGACCAGAAGAAAATGAATTACAAATTAAGCAGGGCTGTAGTCGAGACCGCCTTGGTCGAGTCCAAGTCCAGATCGACTCATTGGTGAATCGAGTCCGATTCAAGACCAAGACCGAGGGGGGTCGAGACTGAGTCGAGACCAAGACTGCAAAACTACGAGTCCAATTCGAGACCAATACCATAGCAATGTGTTATCCAAGGCTACCATTGTATTTATTGACTAAAATAGCATATTTTTGTTTATTGCCTAAAATAGAAGGGAGGTTTCTAAAGACATTTCAACAAAATTAGCATGTTTTGAGGACAAAATAAATTGTAGGCAGCTTGTTTATGTTCATAACATACAGTAGTTGCACCTTTACTTAACTAGAAGTGGATTAATCTATTTCACCTACTTTTTCTTACTGCTGCACAACCATATGCTGCTCTCAGAACTGCTTGACTGAAAATATTCTTACCTGGCATGACATTTTAATTGAATCATATTACTGAAATAATCTTATGTCATACTAAAACTGCATAGGATAACTCAGCACTTTGGCAGTCCCTCTGGTTGTGATAGTCACTAAACCTTTCGGTGGGCGCATAACTTTATCAACTGTGAAAATTGTATCATTCGCTGCTGGTCACTTTCTTAGAAGAGATTATAATTATAAAAACAATAATATTATGTAACGTTAATTCATCCGAGACCGATTCAAGACCGAGTCATATTAACTATGAGTCCGAGACGAGACCAAGACCGTCAAAAAGACCGGACTCAAGTACTACAGCCCTGAAATTAAGGCAAAAGTGATATTCAACTTAAAAAATATTCGTTATTGATTGTACATTTTTGGTCTAACACTGTCCAGACTTGGCCACACTGACATTACATGGATGCAATTGGAGCCTCTTGGCCAGAACAGAATAGAATAGAATAGAATAGAACAGAGCAAGTCAGACGAGGGCCTCACTGCTCTATCTGCCTACCTGAGACGGCCCAGGACGCCTCCTCCACCTGATCGGCATGCTGGGTAATGTTGTAGATGATGACGTCACAGTCCATCAGTTGGTGGAGAAGCTCTTCCCTTCTCGGTTGCTGGCGTACAGACATGAAATCATATTTTGTAAGAAACCTTGGCTTAATAAAACTTTTGTGAAAACAATTTACAGCAAACGGTAAAGACATCAAAACTATGAAATAACACAAATGGAATTATGCAGTGACCAAAAAAAGTGTTAAACAAATCAAAACTATCTTATATTTTAGATTTGCCTTGATGGAAAGGCAAAGGCTTTGGGAAGAAATTCATACATAGGCGTCAACTTCACTATTTATATTTGTCGAAGAAACTAATTTCAAGCATTTAAGCAGAAGCCTTTAGATCAAAATGGCTTTAAGATGATGAAAAACATAGTACATTCAATCAGGTGAGTCCAAACTGTAGGTTATTAACCACGTTCAGCTACTTACAAAATACTCCTCCTGGACATACGGTCTTTCCTCTTCGGATTTGTCGGTAACGGTCCCAACGATCTGAAAGCATCTTTCCTTGCTGTGGTCCGTGCTCCTGCTCTCCTCCTCTTCCTCACTCTCCACCTCCAGAGGGTCTCCAGCCACACATTCAGACAACAACTGCATAGTGGGTGAACATATGAAACGAATGTAATGTTGTTTACCATAGGGAAACCTTTAGCATTATGTCCAGACTTGTTCACAAACTTGTCAACCATTTTGTAGTTGAATTTCCTGCTGTAAAGTTAGTTTGGGGCTTCAAACCAATCGACAGCCTGCTGTGTTGACATTAGCTCTCAGCTTGACTAGCAATAAGTTAGCTAACGTTAACTGTTAATTAACGTTAGTCGGTGAGGTAAACATCCGCTTTAATATATTATACATTGCAAATAAAAAAACGTTTACCTTAGCAATACATTTGGAGGCGTACGAGTCTATGTTGTTGATAAAAACTCGTTTGGGTGGCTGTTTGACTTTCTCCATCCTCCGCTCCGACATACTGATGTTAGCTGGTGTTGTTGTTGTGCTGTTGCCATGGAGCCGCGCTTCCTCGCGCCAACAGACAACGCGTACACGAAGCGTCAGCGCGCCCATTGTTTACAACGGCCAGACGCGCAGCGGAAGCGTCAATCGTTGCGTCACCGCCTCCGCGCGCCCACAGAGGCCAGACGGCTAGAGTACAGGAGAGGACAAAATAACAGAAACACTATGAAAAAGGACTTCTGCTTTTAAGTAACTACATCACAATTATAAAGGCAGCATAGTGAGGCCACAGTGCCAAACACTGACACACCGGGAGTTACAAAGAGGTCATATAGTCACTGCAAGAGCATCAGTCACAAAAAAATGCAAAATTTTATATGGCAAAGGGGAACAGTCTGGAAAATCATGGACACTGGACTAGGCATCTGTGTACGCACAAAACTGGACACATGCATAGTGTCTTCATGCATTGTTGTCTTATGCACTCCCACTATGAATGGATTTCCACACTTTGAACATGAATGTCTCGGCCTCCATAGACTCATTCTCGCCTTTGTGTTGCATTGGGAGTGTCAAAGCAGCCATTGTATCATTATGCTCAGTCATTATGCACTACTGTATAGCCTATTGTGAGCCCTAATAACCTATTGATTGTTAACATGTGTAGGTCTAATTTGCCGTGTGATATGTGCATTATTGCACAATACTGCATGATTTAGGTGATAACACTGGAACTGAATTGAAATGACAGGAATTTAATTCCATTAAATCCCATGAAATTCCACTTCTAAGAGAGTTTGTCTTGACTTGCTAAACATTATAAATGAAACATTATGAATCAAATGAAAGACAGTTAAACAAATCAAATACATTCAATCATAATGTATGGATGACGATTACATGTTATGCAGGATCAATTCTCAACTCGTTTCCATTTGTTCATAAAGACGATGTGAATGTTTTATGTTCATCTATCATTCTGCACATTTGTTTTCTAGTATACCAGAACTGAACAAAGGTTTATTTGATAGTTTAATTGTAAATTGAAATAGTTGAAGTTACATACTGTACATCAAATACCACCTGAAAGGTAGGCTACCTTTAACGTTTTATGATATTCAGTATTGATAATATATACTGTAACACTGCATGTAATCTCAGATGTGGTAAAATTACATATATATATATACACTATATATATATGTAATTTCACAGAATTTCATTGAATTCAATTCAGCCTACTAAAATTCCAGTTAAATTCCAATTATTTTCCTGTAGGTCTTTTCAAAGTTCAATTCAAATTCCAATTCCTCAGCTGAATTGGAATTGAGTTCATTCATGAATTGAACCCAACCCTGCACATTGCTATGACTTACACTTGTCATGCTGTAAAATGTGGATATGCGCACATTCTCACAGCACTTTTATTATAGGAATTTGGATCTAAGCTTATGCAGTTTTTGTGCAAGGGCATCGTTTATACATCTGGCCACTTGCAGCACTGCAGCTAGGTACTATCCAAGGCCAAAACAAGAAGATGCATAACCTGGTTAAAGAAAAACACAAAAGATAATTAACAATAATCCACAAAAACCCTGTACTAAATGACTGCAAATTCAGGTGGTTAATTTAGCTAGCAACATTCAACTGTTCAGATATCTAGTCAAAATATGAATACTATTTTTTACTGTATACGGTGTAAATTTCAATGTTGTTTAATTTACTAGAAGTTAGCCCAGTGACAGAAGGGGTTTGTGGCTTAACAAGCATCTATTTAGGGATCCTTGACATGAATAAGTATGGGAACCCCTGTATTAGCTGGTATCCAAATATATGGAGCAGTCTGTAGAACAGTCCATGGAACAGAAAAAAAAAACCAAAAAAAAAAACCCACTTCAACACTACCTACTTATTTCTCTTTTTTTCCAGCCTTTCATTCCAGTAAGGTAGGTCAATTTTTGCCCCTACTACAACCATGATGTGAACCAAGCACAACAAAGCAAACACTTCATTTTGAAAATACTTTATTGCAAAATAACTGAAGAACATATTTTTTTAATCAACAATAAAAAAAAAAAATCTAAAAGACATGATCATCTCAGACTCTAAATTTCAAAGTGTTCAGTACATTACAATATCAAGGCAAAAGATTTTACTGACTCAAAAAAATAATAAAAATGTGCCGTAGATGCTTTTATAAAACTTTACAAACCTTCAACTTCCCCCTTCCCCCTTCCCCCTTCCCGCAAACAAATTCTAAAACCCCGATTATTTCTTTGGGACCAAAAAATATAAACAAGATATCACATTAAAGGGTTAAACAACGCATTAATCAAGTCAATAAATTAATCAAGGCATATTCACAGCATGGCTTCAGCAACACAATCACGGTGTCGAGTCAATCATTCCGCTTCCACAGCGAAGTTATCAAACTGAGCCAGCTCGAATGAGTGCGTTCCTATGGCTGCCCAGCCGTTCTTTGGCGTCAGCACCACAGCATTCTTCCATAGCGGATATCCGTTCAGCGTCCCCGAGGCATACTGGCCCTGGAGGAAAGACATGATCAAAGTGAGAATGGTTTGACTGCATAGACTCAGTGTCCACTTTATTAGGCACACCCCCCTCATTTAGACAACCAGCCCGTTCTTCCAGACGGGCTGGTCCAAGCATCCAGATGGGGTCGAGAGGTTCAGCTATCATCGGGGTTCCGACACATTTTCAATTAAATTCCATACTTTTTCCAGACCTTGATTTGTTTTGAAGATTTTGTCTGGTGTTCAATATGATTTACGCAGACAGACATCTTGCCCCTGCTAACTAGGTCATATCACTGTATAGATGAAGATTGTTCTTCACAGAGACAAATATCAGAATATGTGAGATGATTGGCAGGGTTCCTACGCGGTTTCCATTTTAAAATTCCATATTTTTCCCAGACCCTATGTTCTTGACTGGATTTGATTTTGGTGGGTATTTGATATAATGCATGCTGACAGCGGCTGGGTAATAAGAGCGTCCCTCTATCTGAACATTATTCTTCACGTCAACAAAAACTGTGGACTCAAAGTGGCTCTACAACAACATAAAAGCTAGAATTATGTGTGTATCGGACCTGAACCGCAACATTTTCCATCCTTTTCCAGACATTGTTTTTCAAATTCCCAAACTATTCAAGACCTGGAAATGATCAAATACATTTTTAATACTTTTCCAGACTTGCCAGACCTACGTAGGAACCCTGTATCATGGATTAAGCCTATACTGCGAGCAACATGATCAACAAGTCACTGGAAGTTCATTCATCTCTTACAGAGCTGAGCGACCGGGGGAAACTCGGCCAATGTGTGGACGCTCAACAGGCCGAGAAACGTTGGCCACAGCTGAACTTTTCACAGTCATCAGCTGTCAACAGCCAATCAGATTTCCAGGCTTCCTCGTTTCCCTTGCGATGTGATTTCCTTTCACAAAACGAAATGGCCAAGAAGTTAGAAGAAGTTACAGCCGTTCAAAGCTTCTCAATTCTCTACAACTTTTATTTTGAAAGACTACAGGAATAAGCATCCATCATTATGGTCATTATGGTCGATAGTAAGAGGATAGCCAAGATGCATGATTTAAGCCTCTTTGAATGTGGTAAGATGGATCACACAAACAGCCAACCTTCTGGGATTCTCCACACTACAGTATCTAGAATTTACAGAGAAATGGTGCTATAAAGAAAAAAAAAACAACTCCAGTAAGAACACCTTGTGGATGAGAGAGGTCTGAGGAGAATGGTAAAACTGGTTCAAGCTAATACCAGCTCGGTACATGAATCATGTATGGTATAATGCATGAATCCTGCATGATGTCAACACTACAGGCTGCTGCTGGTGGTGTAATGCTGGGGAATGTTTTCTTGGCTCACATTGGGCTCATTGGTACCAATGGAGAATCATTTGAAAACCACAGCGAACCTAAGGTCCAGTCTAGCCGTTGCCAAATGGAAACTTCTAGCAATTCTGTTGCATGTTTATAAAGCACTTAATTGTTTAGGACCAAAATAAATTTCTGATCTCCTTCAGTGTTATGAACCCGCCAGACCCCTTAGGTCTTCAGGTGCTGGTCTGCTTACTGTTCCAGGGTCAGAACAAAGTATGGAGAAGCAGCTTTTAGTTTTTATGCTCCTCATGCCTGGAACAAACTTCCAGAAAATCTGAGGTCTGCCTCCACTTTACAATCTTTTAAATCAGGGCTTAAAGGAATAGTTCACCCAAAAATGAAAATTCTGTCATCATCTCCTCACCCTCATGCCAGTTGAAACACAGGTGAAGTTTGTCCATATAACACACAGGGAGGCTGCAGCACAACTCCATAGCAGCCTTCTCCAAAACAACTGAAGTCAGTGGGGACCAGTTCTTCAGAGTTCCAAAAAGACCTACAGTATATTTACACCATCATTTAGTGCAAATCTTAACTACAGCTGATTGATTTGCAACAAATAATGGTGTATAGGTCTTTCTATTCACAGTGTGATTGTTTGGCTGTTTTTGTTTTGGAGCTCTAAAGAACAGGTCCCCATTGACTTCAGTTGTTTTCGAGAAGGCTGCTACCAAGTTGTGCTGGCAGCCTCCCTGTGTGTTATATGGACTAACAAATTTCACCTGTGTTTCATTTGGCATGAGGGTGAGTAGATCACAGAATTTTCATTTTTGGGTGAACTATTCCTTTAAAACGTTTCTGTTCGCCAGGGCTTTTTAAGAAATCTAGGGGAACACTCATCTGCACTGTAATATTTATTTATTTATATCTTTTTTATTTTCTTTTAAATGTGATTTTAATGCACTTTTCTAATCCTCTTGCACTGTCTTTTCTTTTGTTTTATCTTTTCCTCTTTTATCTTTCTATTTCACTGGATTTGAACTGCACTAGTTTACTTTTTAAGTCTTTTATCTCGTGGATCTCTTGCATGTACTTTTGCACTTTTTAATTGTAAATGTTTTATTACTCTGTAAAGCACTTGGAATTGCCTCAGTGTATGAAAAGTGCTATACAAATAAAGCTGCCTTGCCTTGCCAGGATAAAGACGGTTCAGAAACATGACTGACTTAGGTTCAGTCCACATCTCAACCCAAGGTGGAGCAAGATGTTTGTAGCATGAATGTGCCGCCAAAAACTCTGTAGGTCCTGTCAACACAGACCACAGATCCTTGTGGAATGTTTCCAGCACCTTGTTGGATCCAGGCCTCAAAGAATTCAAAAAAGCGGGGTGCTACTTGGTACTGGCTAGGTGTAACTAATAAAGTGGCCATGGAGTGTATATCTAGCTCCGTTTAAAATAAAGTTAGAGGAAATCTGTACTTACTTTTACTGTGAGTGTTAAGGTGTGCCAACCATACGCTCGGGTACCAGACTGCCCCTCTGCAAGCACAGTCTGACCAGCTATTGAGGAAAGAAGAGCACGAAATAAATCAACAGTACACCAATTGCTGATAATGAGACAATGACAATGAGAGATTACCATTTTCCCCCCCGTTTACTTTAAATATGTACTACGCAAAAAGGTACAAAGCTTAATGAAGCAGGGGGCGATTAGAGGGCTTACTGACCAAGGTCATTGGTGACTTTGTAGGTGCCGTCGGCGAACACCCAGAAGAAGACTCCCGTGGCGCTGCGGACCGACTGGCCTCCTTTATCCACTCGGGCCGCGAGGAAAACCCCGCCGGTCTTAACGCTCTCCATGAAGACGTCGCACGTCACGGTCAGGTTCTCCCTGGAACATATGAAGAGAAATCAGATGGGGTCGCGTATAACTCGGCGGGTAGAGTGTGGCGTGAGCACAGCCAGGGTTAGAGGTTAAAAATTCAAAATGATTCAAAAGGGATATATATTTTCCATAGACAGAGTAAAATCTAAAGAAGAACACCAGTGCCATTTAGAGTTACAGCCCATTTACTTATGTCTACATCTAGTTTACATTTCCCCCAATCATTTTGCAATGCATGCTACATGTAATTCAATTTTTTAACATTTACTTGTTTTTCACAGTTTTTTTCATTGGTTTTTAAATGCAAATAGGGGTTCTCAAATATATAAATGACAAGGACACATGGAAAAATTCTTGTTGTAGATTCAGTACTGAATCCTATGAATAGAATTGTTATTCTTGTACATTTTTATAATTGGGATTATTTTAGTTATAGTGAAATTCAGTTCCTTATTTTGCTGGGGGACCCACTGGAATTCCCTCAAGGACCCCTGGGGGTCCCTGGACCCCACTTTGCAAACCACTACTTTACGGTGTCAAACCTGGCTTAAAATTAAAATGTCTGTCCCGGGTAACAAAGATGACCCAAATAAGAATGAATGTGACAATAAAGTTTGTAAGGTGCATGTGTTTTTGAGGGATTATTTCCTGGAGATTTCCATTTCTTCCTGTGGGTGTGACAGACAGTAAGCAGAGCGGGCCGGGCGCCACAAGCCTCAGTTGTATTTTCTGCCCCCCCCCCCAGTTTAGGTTTGAAGGGGATCTTACAAAACGATTTTGGGAAGAAGACTGGAAGGATCGCTTACTCAGGAAGTTCAACAACCAAACAAGGAGGCTGCAACTCTACTGAGGAAAGGCAAGACAGAATTTAGCTGGTTTATTTTTCTGCTGGTTTGGCATGTCAGAGAGATACGTTTAGGTTATTTGCATAGGGCCACGCGGCACTGTCCCCAGTACTGAATGGTGCGGAGGAGAGATAGACAGAACACATCACTTCGGTTCAGCCTGTTTTTCGTGGTTGTAAATAGAACCTTCGGCCCTAATTCTATTTTTTCCATTGTAGCAATCCACAGAATGGAAACGACAGGAAAGTGAAGTTTCGGTCAATGAGAGAGAGAGAGAGCGGGAGAGAGAGAGAGCTGCATGGCATGAGCAGAAAGACAGACAAAACGATCTGATCATCTTTTTTTTTTTTTACTTAATGACCCTGACGCTGCTGGCTATTATTTTGTTGATTTTAGCAGTCATCTAATCGTTCATAAATTCTATTATTTTGCGTAGACCTACGTTCCGAGTGCTCCGATTCCCTAAACTGTGTGAGGACACTCAGGTTTAATACTGGCTTCACCACTGCTGTGAAATAAATGTATTATTCGATTTTGAAACAGTAGTCTTTCTTGTGTTGTTGTTATTTAGCCTTTCAGAGGCTATTGCATGGTTAAATCAATGAATTTCATTAAACCTACCACCAGACCAATTTTAGGTGGTGACCTGGCAGTCTGCCCCAAATATTCCTATTTCATATTATGGCCATGATGCACAAACACATGGAAAAGGTAAGGTAGGGAATTGTTCGCATCTAATCAAAACGCCACTATACTGCCACCCGCAGGATGAAAAAAATGCAGAAATAGGCATAGCAGGATGATAACCTACTGTTTTACTATGTAAAAAGATTTGCCCCCTCGCCATTTTTACCTGCCCCCTCAGTCACTTCATCCTGGCACCGGGCCTGAAGCAGAGAGTAATGTAAAACATGCACTGATATGAAAACATTCAACTCATACACAATAGAAACTTTGACAAAACCAAATGAAGGCTTCATGTTTACTGTGCTGGATTCTCTCGCTCTGTGCAAGTTGTTTTTCATACTGTACAAGAATGAATGGCAGCAAATGGCTTCTTCTGACGGGGGGAAATGAGCCTTGGGGTCTGTCTCATGAAACCAGTTCAACATAGTCGGGGTGTCGTTGCGATAGCTCACTTAAAACAAAAAAAAGTCAATCCTGACTAACCGGTCTCACATAGGTGATTATCAACTCGATCTGTCATCCTAGGATTTTCCAATCCAGTGCTCACATGCAACACAAACAGATCCAGAGCAGTGTATTTAAGACAAGACACTATTGATACCTGTGGGGAAATTACATTGTTGCTGCAGCAAAACTAATATGATTCAGCAGGGAAAAAGAAATAGCATGTAAGCACACATATGAAATATGGAAATATGCAATAAAAATAGTAGAAGCCGACAATTACGACATGTTAAATAGATTGTAGAAGTGGCAAGTATGGGAAAAAATGGATTACTTTAGAGTCGAAATGTAAATTTCATGGGATGTACATACAAAATGGATTACTAACATATATGCTTGTCTCTCAAAAAGAACAAGCTATTATGAAAAATATGCCTAAATATGAGGAATATGAAAAATATAACTGCCAATAAATGTGCAAGTAAATAGGCTGATCACTGCTCCATCGTTAAGACACAATAGGCATATTCAGAATTTCAGTGCAGTTAACTATACTCAACAAATATAAGCTACCTGCTATTTGACAGTAGCCCTCTTTCATAGAGTGGGAAAATGAACTGGAAGAGCTAGAAATGTAATATATCGCAGATCTAATAAATCATCAGAGAAAGAAAAAAGGTTCCCTTCCGAGGAGTGGTGATGCCATTTTTCCCAGAAAGCCGAAACGTAAAAGGCATCACTTCCTTTACGCCTGAGGATTTTTCCCGGAAAAGCCCTACCAGACACTGACTGTTTTGAACGGCAAATGTAAAAACTGTCATGAACTGGCTATAGGTTGAATCACCATTGTGTTATATTAATCAGTGCTAGCAAAGCGGACATTTATTTTGAAAATCTTGTGGATCATTTCTTTAAATGTACTGCGAAAAGATTCCGGTTAGGATAGAAACCGGTTAGGTTTCAGTGCAGCTTGACAGCAAACACTGAGGCTGGGTTATCAAAATGTACACAGCTGTGTTCCAGACACCTATTGTCAAGCAGTGGCCGTCACTTGAGAATGTTATTTGAAGTTTAAACTGTTGAAGAATATCAGTCATAACAGACCAAAATGATAACAGCAAATTTGATGAGATTTTAGGCCGAGGACTTACCGATTTCTCAAGCACATAATACCACATGTATCCCAAAAGATCTTGGTTGGTTTGAAGATTATTGATTACGTTAAGGTGTTGGAATTGTGCAGCTGCCATCGCCTCACCATTGGTAGTCGCCTATGACACTGATGGTCTGGTCGGCGTCCGTCGCCCATGTGACGGGCCTCTGGGTGAGAACCTGGCGCAAGGTGAAGACGTGAGGCCCGGTGTCGGTCAGGTTGATGTAGTACTCGAACACCCCCGTCTGGTCGGCAAAGTCCGGAGCCTCGGTGAAGGGAGGGTTGGCTATAATGGAGGTTGGGATAGAGAGGGTGGGAGAAAGAGGCGGGAATGGGACAATAAAGGCCTGTTTTCTTCATCTTTTTGTATCTACAGACAATGGTAAGGCAAAAGCCGATGGAGAAATATAGATACGCTACAAAAACTGCTTGGAGATTTGCGAAGGTTCACAGTTGATTCCTCAACATCATTCTTCAGGATGCAACACATCTAAATGCACATTCAACACTGTGGCCCTGATGTAGAATTCCATGACTTATCTAGGACGTTCAGTAACTAAGTCGGAGCGCTACCATGACCTACAAAATGTTCTTCATTCTTGGTTTATTAATGTTGTTTTTCTAAAGGGGTGAACACGCTGGTTTCCACTCCAATTGGGCTGAAAAACTTCTAAGGCAATGAAACAAGTTGGAAAATACATTCTGCTATATTCCTGTAAAGTGACCCATCATACTATAAAGCAAGGAATCTCTGTCTGTCTGTCTGTGTGTCCGTCGCATATCTCGAGAACCGTTCGTCCAATCGACTTCGCACTTGGCGGGCGTATTACTGGGGACCCAAGGAAGTGCAGTGTCGGATTTGGTGCAATTTGGACACGCAACATGTTCAATATTAATAAACTTTGAATAAACGAGTGAACAGCGCTCTGTGCAGCAGCGGCGCGAACGGGCACTGCACTAGTTTGTCAAATTCCCTGATATTCCCCAACTTCTACAGAGAACTTTGAGCATTTCCCGAATTTTCCTGTCTTGAATACACTGGAATTCTATGACCAATGGAAACCCTGTGAATAGGTGAAGTTCTGTCTTGTATGTGCTGTACTTACGAACATTAAAGTCGTCCTTGTAGATGCGGGGGAAGCGAGCAGAGGGAGGTGGGTCGGGGTGTCTCCCTTTCTGGCCTGTTGTAATGGTGGTTAATGTATAAACCTCGTCTTCAGCCAGACTCAAGGTGAACGAGCCATCCAGAAGCTGCAACCGTCATAAACATGTACAAAGACATCAAAACGTAACTTGTATAGTTTATAAGTTTTGTTATAAGCTTTGTGGCTCAATGTGAACTTTCCATGGAGGAAAGAACTTGAATCTCGCTCTCAAACAACTTCCAAACCCTAGTGGCGTGTCAAGCTGTCACATCTCGTCTCTTACCTTCAGGGGAGTGAGTTTCTCGAAGAAGGAAGGCTTTTTCGTCTTGAAGTCAAACTTCGACCGCCATACTTGGAGTGCCTTGATGGAGGCCTAGGAGCAACGAATACCCTTGAATCAGATAAAAGTATCAATCGTTACCTTTCCACAGTTTGATGGAAGATCGCAGAGGAACTTACAAAGGATCCCTTCAGCTGGAAGGTTGCATTCTGGGAGGTGACATTGTAGGCTGGGAGTGGAGGCCTAATGCAAACTGAATGATCGTGAGTCTGCAAAGGAGAAGGAAAAAAAGATCATGTATCTCACGTGCTGTTTTAGTGTTTTAATGCAACATTAGTCTCTTTAGGTTAATAAATGGGTAGATATTACTTTTCAAATGAGAAGGCATTACTTCTGTGATACATCTTACTGGATTTATACAGCCTATATAATAACAGCAAAAGAAGAGCCAGATATACAGGAGGTGTCTGTGTTTTGTGTTGTGTTTTGTTCCTGGTTTCATAGGGGCAAGGAACACCTCTAAGAGCCAATTTCTACAGAGTGCTACTAAATAACTGCGATCAATTGTATTTTCCTACAAACCCACAGATTTATATGAGTAAATTGCAACTACTGGGAAACTTGGGTTTTTTTCCTTGTGAGAGCCATTTGGAACACCTTCTTGATCAATGAGCTGTCTCCAGAACAGCTAAATACCAGAAAGCCAAGCTTATCTTACACACTAAAACTTTCACTGAAAAGATACGTAGTTCTGTTGTTTTAAACTGTCTCCTTGGGAAATATAGCTACACACTAAAGCAATTCATGAGGCAAATTGTTTAAGGAACTGGAAAATATAAATGTCTAATTACAGTGCCAGGAAAATCAAACCTTATAAGAATTAAAAAAAAAAAAAAAAACTTGCCATGGTTTCTATAACAACAGTGAGGTTTCCTTTGCCGTCAGTCAGGGCAACGTAACTTCCACCTTGTGCTAGATGTCCTACAGTCTGTAGGTAGGTCCATCCTGGCTGGGTGAACTGAGTGGTGTGGGCTGGGAAGAAGACAATATAATACAACATTTTACCACCAATATTTCCTCCATAAACCATTTCTTAACTCGCTTGTTCATTAACATCAGTTGCTTTGCTACATTAGCCTGCTGCCAGCTAGCTATCAAAGCTGAGACTTTGATAGATTTGTTCTTTTTGTCCAATGGCAGAGAGCTGAAAATGCTTAGGCCCTACATGATCATAGTTTGACGACACGCTCTAGCTAGTATTACGTAAGTCGGCTGTCACCATACACCAAACAGAACATGGTAAACCACATTTAGCACCATGGGACTACACAGAAGCTGTTGAGACATTGGATGAGGAAATGTTAGCATTAGTGTTAGTGATGCTAGTACACATTAATGGGGCTAAAAAGTCTGAATAATTACATGTAGTGCCTTCCAAACAGCTTTCAAGTTGTTTCACAACATACAGTTGATGATAGATACTGTAGAAGAACTTAATATGAGTTTTCAGATTTTTAGTCTCCATTGTAAAAACTCAGCAAAACAGTGGTACAAGTGCTTTTTGGAAAGGCTCAATGGAGTAATAAATAATCATTTAAACCTAAAATATCTCTATAAGAAAAAACCTAGTTAATTTCACAATTGATGTAAA
The DNA here is from genome assembly GCF_046629955.1 of Centroberyx affinis. NCBI lineage: Eukaryota > Metazoa > Chordata > Actinopteri > Beryciformes > Berycidae > Centroberyx > Centroberyx affinis. Next base: position 30,693 of record NW_027280967.1, read on the forward strand.
AGTACATCTAAAAATGATGTGGGTGTAATTTCCGGTTATTCTAAGGGGAAAGCCACATAACCTCATTTGCATAACTTTGCTGTGTCCTCACTTAACATTCCATTCAAAGTCAGAAATTCCCAGTTGGGAGGTTGTAATTACAACCTCTGTGTGTTCCAGTGGTCCAGCTCGGGAAAACCAGGGGAGAAACACGGACACCCGCAAGATTTTCTTTGTCCAATTTAAAATAGGAACTACTGTTCCCCATGCAACAGCTAATGTCACGTCAAAGATATTTGGCAATGTTAGCTAGCGTGTTAGCATAGAGCGTTAGCAATTGTAAATGCAACTTTACATTTCAAATTTATAGGTTTAACCATTTACCACATTGATGTTTTTGATAGATTTGGGGTCATACAATGCTGAAGAACACGTGTACTATGAGAATTATAAACATGATAAATACATTTGCAACAGCTAATGTTGCATCAAAGATATCTGTCAACGTTAGCTAGCGTGTTAGCACAGACCGTTCTCTATGCGAACACGCTAAATTGTAAGTGCAACTTTACATTTCAAATTTATAGGTTTAACCATTTACCACATTGGTGTTTTTATTTGCATTTAGGGTCATGAAATAAAAAGTGTACTATGAGGATTAAAAAATATGAAAAACATCTTAAAAGTAGCACTGTCTAGTGTTTACAATGTATGCTGCTATTTTGACATCAGAAACCTTGGGGGTTGAGAAATCTTTCCCAAGTTTCCAGCTTGAGGAGCATTATATTATAAATTTTTCCTAGTTGGAAGTCGGAATTTGCAACTTCCGACATCTCACAGCATTAGACACATTAGTCCAAATTTGTGGTTTGCATTGTCTACTCTCCCCTTTAGGTGTGCCTGTACTATCTAGATGCACAGGGATACCAAATGTCATAATTACGAAATATTCCTCTTAAAATGCAGGATGCTATCCAGACCTGTGATCCAGATGGGAGACTCCACTACATAGTTGCCACTCCAGGGCTCCTCGGCCGTCATCAACCCGTCTCGTCCAAATGGCAGTTTCTCATAGTAGCTGGCAACCAGGTTCCAGGATATGGTGCTGGAATAAGAATCACAAGCCTCAGCCACACACCTGACTATATAGACTTTGCTGTCTACATCTCTTCAATACCCAAGGAAAACACAGAAAAGGCAATGCAGGAGTACAATCTCTTCTTCATGATCCAAAGATGTAAAATATACAAGTGCGTGATTATGGAGGGATTATTCCAAATTGTAGCCCTCATCTATTCTTACAATACAATCTCCTACAATACAGTTGAAGTAATAATCTGTGATAGTCTACTTACGAAGTCATGCGTCCGTTGACGTAGTTCTGGTTGAGGATGCGAGCCCAGCAGCCTCCTCCCTCCTCGTCATTGAAGGTGCTGTAGTCCTCCGACGACCACAGCTTCTTCTGGGTCTTCAGGGCCTCCATCACCGTGATGGTGCCGGGGTAGTGGGCCCTGCCAGGTCACACATGGATATCAACTATCACACACACATTTAAGGGTTTCATTTTAAAAAAAGCTACCATTTTAGAAACAAGTCAAGTTTAAGATAGCTGAGAATTGAGTAACTTCCTACAGCAAGTTTAAATGGATGTCTGCAATCATTTGTTGGAGTGGGTGTCACATTTGTCTAATGCAGGATCTCTTCATGTGTGCACACGGCCATAGAATAGGAAGCTCTGCATGAAAACCATACATGACTGCACTTACATACACACACACACACACACACACACACTAGAAATTCACTTGTTATCACATGCATATTACAAATATTAGTAGAAATAATTTCTTACAGGGATAGATTGCGTGCTCAAATCTTTTACAGAAGACTACAGGTTTTGCATTTCCATACAATCACACGTGACATCACATGCAATCGCATCAGGTTAAGTCAGGTTAAGATTCTCAAGGCTGAGAGATGTTACGGTCTCCGAAGCGGAGACAAGAGGCCATGCATACAAGCGTCATTCATGGGCACAGAAAAGGATCCTACCCTATCACGTCTACAGCTTTGCTGAGCTCTTGGTCTAGCAGCACAAACAGGGTAATGGGCTCCCACAGGTTATCACTGGCTATGATCCTGACCCTCTCCAAGCCACTCTTGTCCAGAGTGTAGCGCAGGAGCTGGTGAACCCAGGCACAGTGACACAGGGAGACGGAGATGAGAGGAAGAAAATGATTGGCAACTAGGCTAGGCTATAGAGTATTTGCTACGATCGGGTAAAAATTTTGTATCTGCAAAAAGAATGTCTTTCAGGAATGAAAAAACAATACTTATTTTCAGATTGACACCCATGTATTTACTGAAATTGTACAATGGGATTTTTGCATTTTTCAAGGGCTTCAACTTTTCTTGACCTAAGGGTCAAGAAATATATCAATTTAAATTTCAAATCAATGTGTTTTTTTAAATGACCGCAGCAATATACTGTATATGTCCATCAACTTCATACATCAAAGTCAGTGACCTATGCTTATTAGTGACGATGTTATGCTTCAGTGGAAAATACTGTGGCATGCACATGGGCATAAAACACAGCAGCATGCACAACTGCAGTGTATCATGTTACTTTATAACTGAACTATCACTTTTGACTCAAGAGAGCAAGAGAAAAACAGCCACAAACATTCAGCTGTACTTGACCCAGCACGCCAAATATGTCTTGTAAGAAGAAAGAACGATTTCTTTAGTGCCCAGTTGAGGCTTGAACACATGCCTACCTCATGAAAGGGTATGAAAATAAAAAGACACACCCAAAACCAGTGAGCATTTCACCATATGCATCACATGTTTTGTAAATCAGTTGTCAGGCACCAAAATCCCATCCAGTGAACTCAAAAGAAAGTTATACCGACGTTGTGATTGCCATTGGGGCGAAGGAGTGATTATGCGGTGCAAGTTTCAAGAGTTTGTCTGTGCCACCTCTGGGTGTGACTTTGAGCCAACTCTACTTACCCAACCACCTCAACAGCATCGTTAAGGTAGGGGTCAACGTTCATAGTATTGGCGACGCTCCAATCGCCGTCCGCCGCGATGATGCCAAGATCAGTTAGGCCGACTTTATCCAGCGTGTCCCGGAGCACCTTGGCGACAAAGGATATGCTCTCAGAGGAACCCAGCTATATTTAAAAAGGTTCTTGACCGCTGCAAGTCACACCTACTGTATATCTCTCATGTGGGACAAAACCAAATGTTGGTGGCTGTTTTTTTCCACTATAATTCCCATTTAGGATCATGCTTATTCATACTGTAGTAAAACATTTCGATTACATCATTAAAAGAGCATTGAAAGGTAAAGAGGTTAGGATTACCTTGATGTACTTGCTGTCAAATTTCCGCTCATTCCAAATCTAAACAGATGAAATTGTATTTCAGTTACATAGTAGATTCCTTTATCTAGCTTTGCTAGATGCTAGCTGATGCTATGAAAAGTGTCCACCGTTGAGACCTTGGGCAGATCTTATATAATGGACCTTATTCACACGGCGGCCATTTTGAAAACTTGGGGTAGGAAACTCTACCTGGAAGATTATAAAAGTAGCATTACTTAAAAACATAAGTGAGGACAAAATACACATAAACTTGTTACCAAACTAGCTAGCTCTCTTGACTAAACAACCACAATTACTTTTTGAATTTGGCTGGGAATTAGCTTACTAGCTAGTTAATAAGCTACTAACTACCAAGGCTAGACTCTGGTAGCTTGCGATAATGAACTAAATATATTACAATGTAAACATATCCCTCTGGATTCTTGAGCTCCATTTGTTTCAAATACGTTTGTCAATGACAATTGCTTGTATGCATCTTGGTACACAACTGTACAGGACATAATGGGATGGGCTTGCTCTTCCAGGTAGAGTTTTGCATCCCGAGTATTCAAAATGGCTGCCATGTGTATAAGGTCAATAAGGGCTCTTCTATAGCTCTACTAGGCACAACAAGGAGCCTGAACAGGGATGAGAAGCAAAGTACACACGTACACACCCCAACATAATCAATATCCAGATTGTGGTACTGCTTCGCGCCAAGGATCCAGGTCACCACATAGGATGCAGTGATATCGGGGAAGTCATAGGGCCAGTTCTTCCCATGGCCTACCCAACCAGGAAAGGCCCATGGCAAACCTGCACGCACACACACAAACAGTTAAAGGTGCCTTGAGTAGCATTTTAAACAGCAATATATCATTGTCAAATTAAGTGCTACCTTGGTATAATTACCGAAAACAAATGAGACCATGGTGGAGACAATTGGTAGCCTCTATCTCGCACTGGTGGTATTGTTAGTACTAGTGTTTCTCAAAATGGAGACCACATTTCCAAGATGCCTTTGTCTTTACTGAAGGGGATAAACAGGTTGGGAGCGAATTTTTCCATCGGTCTTTAACTCCTTCTTCCATCTGCCAGTGCCAGAAACTCTGAAAGCTTTAGTTCAGAACAGCGCCCTCTTCCTGTTTTGTGCCGTAAAGCGATCCGGCAGATTCCCCGCCAAATCCGACCCAGTGGCACACAATGTAAAATACAATGTAGAGGCCGGTAGAGGCTGACAATCCTCTCAGCAAAAGTCTGAATTGTTTACGTAAATGTCTCAAAATGAATGTGCTAATGATTTATTGATATTAAAATTATACACACAGCACCTTTAATGAACAAACACGCTCTACCACTGGTCATTTTAGCATTCCTTTGATATACTGAGGTTGCATGAGGCTTGTTTTGCATTAAGCTTGTCATGCCAGGGATTTTTAAGCTCATCTCTGTGACTTTTAGACACACTCTTTATGTATTAAAACATTAGTTCATGTTCTTTAAGGAGCCTTTCTGATATATCATAAACTTTTAATCTGACTAAAAGAGACGGTTGAACTCAAAAAACAATACTTTGCAAAATCAAATGCAGAACATTAAACCAATCCTCTTTCACAACACATAGGTTTCCTCTTCTTTTCATTTTTCAAAAGAAATTATGTCCGTCTCGCTATTACATTCTCATGTGGTCTTTATTTCCTTTTGACTTATCATGTGTTTAGCGCCTGATGGTCCGACTTCACTACAGTGTGCAGCATTAGCAAGAATGGCAATATGCTCTCTCACCTATTAGTGTGATATTTGGGTTCCTCTTCTTAGCCTCCCTCATAAGCCACCACTCGTAGCCCCGGAAGTAGTTCTCATCATTCTCGTAGTGCATGTGAGACGGCTCCGTTCCATCTAGAAAAACAATGATCGCATAACATGAAAGCAACATATTTTTAGCATTTAATTTATCCAGGGTGCCCACCATGACCCTAATGTAAAAAAAAAAACTGCTCATACTAGGGCTGAACAACTAATCGAAATTTTATCAAAATCGCAATATGGCCTACTGCAATTTTCAAATGACAGGAGGCGCAATATTTGTTAAAGGTGAAATGTGTCAAAATAGCATTTTAAATTAAATATTGTGGTGCTGCAGAGATGTCCTGGCCTACACATCATATTCTACAGACTTAAGAAAACATCTTTGTTTGGTACAGATCCCCGCAAAAATCACACCATAATCATTTTAATACGCTTTTCAATGAAAATGAGAATAATGATGTAAAAATTATCATTCCCTCAATATCAGTCAAAATAATCACAATTAGATATTTTTTCTAAATTGTTCAGCCCTAGCTCATACTGTATATTTGGCCAATACTGGCCTTTTTATTAATTATTAAAGAATTTCATTAGTTTGGGTTTCAGTGGAGAGTTTTAGTGTCCCATGACAGTCTAAATGCTGTTTCCACCCTGATAAGAATAATATTCTGGGGGAAACACTGAATACTTGGATTTTTTTGGCATGAAAATTTTCAAAATTAAGATATTGAATATTGTCTATTAGCAGCTTCAGCCCAAAAAATATTATTATCAGTTGCAGCCTTCAAAAACCCATATTGGTCGAACCTTATACTGTACTACTATGGTAGTCTGTTAGAGGTCTGCACTGCACTACTGTACTGTACCATACTCTTTCCCATACCAGGAAACAGCAGAAATTATCAGCATACATTACATAACACCACACAATCATTTACATTCTATTTCATTGCTTTTATTGTTCCATTCATTTTACTTTTACTGTTTCTACTGATTGTTTTGCATTCTTATATTCTAGTTTTCTTTCTTTCCTCGCTGTATCCTATTACTTAGGGTTAGGGTTATCTTGTACTCCACAATAGTAGAAAACTACTGGGATCCTTTTCTGTAAAGGCACCCAATGCTAGAATTTGATTAATTCTGACCATAGACTTATTACTGCCTACACTGTAGCTAAGTGCAGTGACTGACCTCATCACTACATGACTGTATCACATGACTCTAACTCATTTCTGCTTAGACTATTGCACAAATCTCACCAGTCGTTTGAGCGTCCCCTCCGATTTCCACCTTCAGTATGTGCAAAGAGGCTCCGAAGTTAGGCTGGAGATTTCAAAAAGGCATAACAGTGAGTTTTCCAAGTATTAGACTGAAGTGTATGAATGATTTGGCCATGCATTGGGTCATATGGTCATACCTTGAAGAGGTAGTCTAATATCTGGCTGCGGTATGGTTCGGCATAGTTGACCAGTAAACGAGACGTTGCCTAAATGGACCAGGAGAAAGATAAACATGATAATGATAATACAGATATTCAACCAACTGTGGACAGTATCGAACCAGGAAGTAGATGACCAGACTAAACTCACCCCTCCACCGCTCAAACCTCCAATCCCGTCAAAAACTCGCCCTAATCCCACTTTGTCGTCCAGGACGTAGCTCTGACATGAGCAGAAATCTAAAGATATAAACAGAAATAAAGCGAGAACCGCAGCCAGTCTGGGGATCATCCTGTTAAACTAGAATGACTGGGACGCGTCTGTGATCATGCTTCCTTTATGTCACGTGACAGCTGCGCGATCACGTGGCCTCAAAATAAGTCAACAAATATTTTCAAAATGAACAGCTCTTCAAATAAAAATAAAATCAAGTTAAATAAAGTAAAATAAATACATTAAAAAAAAAACAAATTCAAATAAAATAAACAAATATTTTTGAACAAAATTAATTTTCTAATAAAATAAAAATGACTATTTTCAAAAGATATTTTCAAATAAATGAACTTGCCTGCTGAATCATATGCTGTGTTTTTTTTTTTTTTTTTAACTTTTTGTGTTCAATTTTATTAATATTATTATTTAGTTATCATTATATTATTAATATAAGTGTTTGTATGAATAATAATATCAAATAAAATAAAATAAATCATATTAAAATAAAACAATAAAAAAACAATAAAAATAAACAAATATGTTTGAACAAAATAAATATATTTTCAAATAAAATAAAAATTGATATTTCAAATAAAATAAAGTATTTTCAAAATAAACAAATATTTTAAAATAAGTCACTTGCCTGCTGAATCATATGCTGTGGATTTTTTTTCTTTTATTATTATTATTATATTTTGGGCGATTCTATGGAACTATGCAATCATCTATTACTATCATAAAAGCAGGCCAATCAAAAGATGAACTCTGTGGAACATAGTAGTTGCTGTGGACCAACGTACATGAGGTGCAATAAAGGAAACAGTCACAGGATGTCAGTGTTGTCTACTAAAATAAAGTTTACCTGCTTCCAATCTGAACAGCATCAGGCACTGTATCTCCATGGTGGCGTCTGCTTTTACATAATTGTGTGTAGATTACTCCATAAATCTCCCATAAACATCCCATACTACAGAAATACTGAGCAGGGTAGAAAGCATCCATACATACAATATGCCCACAGTGCTGTTATCTATGCTGTCTCTTGCTCAGTAAATGATAACTGTGACATTTAATATATTCAGACAAATGCACTCATAGGTTTTTATTGCACATAGTTGGAACGTTTTAGTGTTTGATGGTCTTGTTCTTCGGTTTGCTGTTAACTGAGCTGTTTGAAGACGTTTCTATTTTTAACTGAATGGACAAATACAATTGAACATTAAGGTTAAATCTCGAATCTTGGTTGAAAACAACAGGCATGTGTGTGAGTATGTGCCTTCTATCAAGTTTAGTAATCTGTTGGTTTGGCATATAAATTGGAGTCTGATTAAGTTTAAATAGCTTGTTTTTATTTTGTTATTCACAGCCCACAGAATATCCAGCAACCTTGTAACACTTGGAAATCACTGTTTCATTTCGCCTGGCTAAATCAATTTTTGATCCATCAGATTATGACATCTCAAATCTAAATTAACCGTGACAGAGTTGTTAAAAGTGCTCTAATATCACAAATTTTCCATCACACTATCGCGTACACAGAGCTTATTTCAAGTCATCATAACAACATAATTACATTTTGTACATGAATAACATTACCCATTTTTCGTGACCAAATCTGTTTTCTCTTTATGGGGTAGGTTAGAGGTTGAATTAGAAAAATAAAAGAAAAAGGATGGCAGCATAAAAATACAGCCACCCCCACCGCAGTTACACATCTTCAAGTTAATCTAATACGTTCTTTTGTTGCAACAGTCAACATAAACTAAAATATTCCATAGAGCTGCTATCAGTATACCAATGTATACAATCCATATAGTACATGCATAATAATCCACATGACTCATACACACATTGAAACATTAACACACAAGGTGCACAGATACCAACATGCCTGCACACAAATCCACAAGCAATGTAACCCTGAGTGAGAAATTACACATCTACTATGAAGCCAATGAGGTAAACCCTCGCATAAACACAGACATACAGACATGAATGGATGTATAAATGTATATGCAATTACATCAGATTCAATGCATAGAAATCCTGGTCTAGGTTCAACAAAAGCATCCCAGTATCATCCATCATTAGTCAATGGCTAAAGATGAACTCAGCCCTAAGATGCCCCACCAAAAGCACACCCAGATCTATATGCAAGGTTTAACTGCTTCTACCGCATTCAAAAGAGCTTCAAGTGCTTGTTTACTGGCACCATTCACCCATGCAATTGACAGTTCTAATACTAGTGAGAAAGGACAACTTCTATTGACTAACACAGACTAATAGGTTTCCACCTTGAGACTAACGCATGCAAGTACCTAATGTTTTACCCATCCGATACATTCTCTTAAGTATTTGTTAAAGTAAAAAACATGGAAACTCTAAAAGAAACACTGACTCCAATGACAACACGAAATGAAGAAATACCACCATTTTTTATTGTAGGAGACATTTAGACTTATGCTTAATTGACCGTCTTGGTAAAAACGTCATTTCTCTTTCAACTTCAGCCTTCAGCTCCTCCATCCTTTGTCGCTCTTCTGCCTTCAGCTCCTTTAAAAGCTTTCGCTGTTCTTTTTTTCTAGCGCTTTTTGCTTTTTTGAACATCTTTGTGGTGTAGTGCCCCCCGCCATTATCCATAACCATCTTGTCAATTTTGTCAAGGAGCTGATTGGTCTGTGAGTGGTCCTTCAGTTCGTTGTTGAAGACGTGATATCGCCCATGGCATGTCTGAAGGATGTCTTTCAGGTCTTCACTCTTTGAAACAAATTCTTCAATTGTTTTCCTCTTCAGTTTGTCTCCATGAGTGAACAACACCATTGTGTGTTTTGCCGACTCTTCACCAAAAATGGTTTGAATCATCTTCACTGTTTCTTTCTCCTCCTGCGTGAGCCGGCCCAGCTGAAGAACCACCAGGAAGGCATGAGGACCAGGAGCAGACAGAGAGATGCACGTCTTGATCCTCTTCACCACTTCTTCTTGGGTCAAATTTGTGTCAAACAGCCCCGGAGTATCGATAACGGCAACCTTTCGTCCTCCGACCTCTCCCTTGGCTTTCTTGCATTCAGATGTCTGGGAAGTCGGAGACAGTTCAGACTCAAAAGCTTCTCTCCCCAAGATGGTGTTTCCTGCTGCACTCTTCCCTACTCCGGTCTTCCCAACCAAAATTATTCGGAGTGCATCAGTCTTCTTAGACCCTGTAAAGATAAAACATGCCACAATCTTTTTTTAAGATTTTTGCGCTGCTACTGCTGAACCTCAACACATAGAGAGGTTTGTAGGTTAGTAAAAGTATAGTAGCATACATTACAGTGCAAGTTGCCTGACATCTCAACATTGTTACTTAAGAATCCAGATAGAAAGGCCTTCACAGTAATAGCCCACTACTTGCAGACTGTGAAACTATTTTAGTGATGGCAACCCACTCCAGCAACTTTCTTTACACTTTCCCACCCTCCATTTCTACTTTCATGCTAGTGTTTCTTCTTCTTAATGCACTTTCTTCTTCACTAGTCCTATCTCGGTCACACACTCACACTATCCTAGACATATAATAATAATAACAATAATCAGCATCAGCATCATCAACTTTATTTACATAGTACTGTTCAAAACAGTTACAAGGTGCTTTACAAAGGAGAAGAAAGAACATATGATTGACAGCAAAGGCAGTAAAAGTAGGGTAGAAACTATAAAAGCAAGGCAAGAACCATGGGAGGTCAAAAACAATTAATAAAAGATCATCACATGAAAGCAAGTCCATAAAAATATGTGGTTTAAAAGATGATACAGAGTTTGCAGCCTGACCCCCTTAGGCAGGTAGATCCAAAGTCTAGGAGCCATGATAGTAAAAAATCGCTGTGATGTGATCTTGTCTTTTTATTCCAGTAAGAGCCCTAACTGCTGCTGCATTTTGTACAAGTTGGAGATGAGAGAGGGATGATAGACTGAGGTAGGAATACAGAGAGTTACAGCAGTCTGAGAGAAGATGAAGTGAGAATAGATAAAAACATGGTTGACTTTTTCCAGATCACTAAAAATTTAAAATATTCCTCAGTTGAAATAAACAAGATTTGTGTCAAAGCTCAAATTTATATAAAAAAATACACCTACGTTTCTTGCTACTAGCTTTACATTGATAGACACAGTATCTAATTCATGGTGGATTGATTTGATGGAATTGGGTGGGCTCAACATGACTATTTCTGAACAATGGAAATTCTTGTTATGTTTGCAGTTATTATGTCCAATTTGAAGCATAGAAATTGAGAATAAGATGGGGCCCAGAATTGAACCCTGCGGGACTCCACTGTGATGTCTGCTGATGATGAGTTGCCTTTGTTGACTGAAAGCCCTCTGTTGGAGAGATAGCAGTTCAACCAGTGAAGACATTTTTGCGTCAGACCACCCAGTTCCTCAGGCAATCTAATAACACGGTACAGTCTACAGTATTGAAGGCAACTATAAGATCTAAAAGAATTAAAATGAAACATTCCCACGCATCTGCTGCTAAAAGAAAGTTTTTGGTCATGCGAGCAGCCTCTGTGCTATGTAGTGCTCAAGAACCAAATTGGAATTTCTCAAAGATATTCTTACTTATAAAAGATATCAGTTGGGTTGATACAAGTTTCCTAAAACCTTAAAAAAAAAACACAGCTGTTTGGAGTTTGGCTTGTAGTTTGCAGGAGACATGCGTTCAAGAAGAGGAATGTTCAAAATCCACCAAGACAGTTTTACATAATTTATCGAGAGGCTACATGTACACAAATACAGATTAATATTCTATCATAATAAAACATATTTTAAGTAAATAATTGTATTCAGTATTCAATCAGTATTCATTATCAAACCAAGAAATTGTTAAAGATGTAAAATAATACAAGTTGAATTGCTACACATATCGCCAAACCGTGATTATCAGTGTCATGTTTCATGTAAATTAGCATCTGTATATAGTAAGAGTTTACATTTTAGCAGTTGCAAATTAGGCTACTTAATGAAGCAGACCTGTAGCATGACAAATCAAATAAATCATAATCATCAGGATTCAACTGTATTTCCTTATTGCACGTTGCATTTATCTGAGATTTTAATTGATAAGGCGCCAATGGCAGCTCCAACAGCTGCTCCGGCTGCTGCTCCTACTACCAAACCAACTGGGCCTGCTACAGCTCCAAGCAAGCCTCCAACGGTAGCACCACAAGCTGTTGCTATAATCATTACCGGAGCTGTGACAAAGTCATTTGATCTTTCAGCTTGAGCTCTGGCTTCAGACTCATATCTGAGATGCACAATTTTCTCTTCCCTGTGAAGGGTTTTTCCGACAAATTTCACCCTCAGTTCTTCCATTTCCTTTTGCCTCCGTTCCTCAGACTCTTTCAGGAGTCTTGCTTTCTCCTTTTCTATGGCTTCTTCTGCTTTTGCGAACATCTCGTTGGTGTAGTGCCCCTTATTAACCATAACCATCTTGTCAATTTTGTCAAGGAGCTGATTGGTCTGTGAGTGGTCCTTCACTTCGTTGTTGAAGACGTGATATCGCCCATGGCATGTCTGAATGATGTCTTCCAGGTCTTCACTCTGTGAAACAAATTCTTTAATTGTTTTTGTCTTCAGTTTGTCTCCATGAGTGAACAACACCATTGAGTGTTTCGCCGACTCTTCGCCGAAAGTGGTTTGAATCATCTTCACTGTGTCTTTCTCCTCCTGCGTGAACCGGCCCAGCTGAAGAACCACCACGAAGACATGAGGACCAGGAGCAGACAGAGAGATGCACGTCTTGATCCTCTTCACCACTTCTTCTTGGGTAAAATTTGTGTCAAACAGCCCCGGAGTATCGATAACGGCAACCTTTCGTCCTCCGACCTCTCCCTTGGCTTTCTTGCATTCAGATGTCTGGGAAGTCGGAGACAGTTCAGACTCAAAAGCTTCTCTCCCCAAGATGGTGTTTCCTGCTGCACTCTTCCCTACTCCGGTCTTCCCAACTAGAACAATCCTCCGCTCAGAGGATTCTGTTAAACGTCCAAACCCTGTCAGATAAAAATATACCTTTTGTCATACAGTGCGTGGATGTCATAAAAATGAATACTGCTTGCACACTCCAGACTGGAATCTCAGCTGAAGAAATGCACAAGCTTCATTGTATTTTAGATAGGGAGAGATAAGATTTTGATGAGTGCATGTCAGAGTGCATTTTTTCATTCCAGGCAGTAGCAAGGTTACAATGACCAGAGGTTAATAATTACATATATATATATGAAATAACAATATATATAAATAAATATGTACCTGTATATTTCAGTTGTATTGTTTCTGCTTTATTCTACTGTTTCCTTGTCTTTTACTTTTTACTTTCTGCCTTTATCTGATATTATCTGTGTTTTATTTCCTTGTTTCTGTGAAGCACTTTGTCATTGCAATCTTAAAAATGCTGCTCACACCATAATTAAATACATGTACCTGTAGCATAATTAAAAGGATGGGGATTTCATTGAGAAAATGTCTTCCATGTGCTGCATTCAAGGGTTTATTTCCAAAATATTAATAAATCATCATCACTTTTCAACACTAGCTGTAGCGTTTTTTCTTTTTTTAATTCAACAATTTGTGGGGAAAGATGAATACAAGAGAATGTCACTGTAAATACCTTAAATATACCTTTTTGCATTTATCTTGTTATGTTGAGGTTCATGTAATATTTTACCCCTTAATTCATTATCTCACAGCAATTAGTGTACAATGTGTTGATAAAGCCTTTTCTTGCATGCTACAGACTTGACTTCAATGAAATTCATTCAACAATCATTTTCGTGCGGGATAAACTAAAACAGAATTCATTCAGCACAGTTGTCTGGTTCAACTATATAACTCATTTTCTCAAAGACCACATATAAGACAAAATACAGAAAACATGTGACATAAAACCAGCACAGTCTTTGGCTTATATGTGTATTGACAGTAAGTATTTTGAGAGAGGAGTTAGTGAGGTGAAGCATAGCAACTGGAAAGTCGTGGGTGGAAAATTATGTCCCCGTCTATCAAAATGACAGTGAATAATTACATTGTAATTACAATGTAACTCAGTCTTACCTTTATAGGTTACAACACTCATGTTGAACAGCCGCACTAAGCGTTAAGGGATCCCACTGTTGTGTGCCTGGCGATGTCTCTTTTGAAAATGACTAATGAATTCCTCTTCACAACTTAAGAATTCTTATCTCTGCATTGGGCGTTCCCTTCCCGCCGCCGCAGGACTGGAATTTCCCACCACAAGGAAGTTTTTAAAACCCTTGCACATGTTCCCTGCATGTGCAATGTTCAATATCACAGGCGTGATCATTAACGTGATAATTATCATACAGTGATAATATCAGGGAATCGCCTCAAACTCACTCAAACCATCCCATTTCGTAGATGAATATCTTGCTCTAAAGCCAACCTTAAAATAATACCCCAAACTGTATTGCCAAAGGTCCACATTTTGAGAGCTGAGAAAAGAACTTTCAGGTGAAATGTCAAAGTATTGTTGGTAAAATCAAAGACTAGGCTATGCCCCATCACTATGGTACAGATGTGTGCTTTGTCCTCTTTCCTGTTCCTTCTGTGCATCAATAACTGCTTCTCCAGTGGCCTCTCAAATTCAATACCTGGTGAGACAACAGCCGAGACAACAGTAAGCAGAATAAAACTGCTCTGTCCTGGATCATGGTATACTGACAACCTGAGGCCCAACACACTCTAAACAGCTGAGATAAACAGCTACTTCTGCATTCACTCAACCTCTCGCCTTACAAGGCTACAACATACCTTTTCTCACAATGCAGCCAAGAAAGACCTTAAACAACTACACCAAAATCATCATAAATAGCTCTATCATGCGATAATATTTATAATTTGATAAAAAAGCGTGAACTTTCAACGGCAGAAGATCTCTCTACCCGCGAGACTTTGAGCGTAACTTTTTGTTTACCTTTTGTTTACACAGGAGCTGGCTAAAGTTAGCTAGACGGCTAAAGTTTTTACACTGTTGATTTGTAATGTTGAATTGTAAAGATTTGAATCTACAGGCCATAGAATAAAAAACAATACCAACTTTCGACTATGAAAAGGTGTATCTTAAGACTTTGGATAATGCTAATAGCCTACGATTACTTACTGTATGCTAAAGCGTTAGCATGCGCACCGGACGGATCTATCTACTGGAGACACAGAGATAATTTTGGTGTCAGTCCTCTCCAATGAACCAAACTCCCAAAAAGTCAGTGTAGGCTGTTAAGTTAGGCATATATCAACCACCCATTTTTTTCCTCGCATGATTTATTAATCAGATAGCAATCCACTGTGGAGTGTTTGATATGTTTCTGGGACTGCTTATGCTCCCAATGTGAGAAAATGTATATTTATGCGCCCTCAGATTTATTACCTCCCAATTAGATTATTACGTATAAGGAAAATGGTTGTTCATACAAATGTTGCTCCATAGCATAAAGGCTAAGGCTCATACCATAGTTACAGTGCTTTCAGTTCAGCTCTCAAGATGTGTTTCTGTACTGTGTTTCCTGTCTCTCTATCTCCTGTACTCAAATATTTAAAAAATGTGATCGTAAAAAAATGATCACAAAAGTTATGTAATTTTTTGTTATGCAACACTGCCAGTTATCGCCTCTAATTTGCCTGACATTGTCTAGGAGGGGTTGAATCGTAGTAGTGACATTTCAGTGGCTTGACAAAGATGATATCTGCTGAGCTCAAACGCTGACAACAATCTTGACAAATGCACATGGAACTGTCGAGCACCTTTCGATTGTGGTATCTCTCAATCTATTGTTTTGTCACGTGTTGGTGTCACGTGCCAAAGTAACAGAAGATGGTAAAATCTAAGTTGAAATCTGAAGTTCTTTGTGGCCTGAATATATTTATACTTTACATTTCTCCGTTGAAGAACTGTTTGAATCCCTTAAAGTAACAACCAGCAACATTTTCATATAAATAAATAAATGTCTATTTTGATCCTCTCTATCTGATTGATATAACACAATAGTGATTCAACCCATGTCCAGTTCATGAAAGCTTGCACCAGAACTTGGAATTTGGAAAATGTAGTGCACAACGACCCTATGACTGTCTGTTGTATTTATTTGTGGTGTTCAAGCTATATCATTGTGTTAGTTATGCAACATCCATTAATGTTCTTTGGATCCATGCTGTTTGTGAGTTAGCTAATGGAGGCACATGTTGGGCTGAAAGTAGCCTGTGTAGTGCTGCTAATAAACAGCCTTTTCATCCAGTTGGCTGTTGACGTTGCACTAGCAGGAATGTACAAATGGATCTTCTTGTAAAATGTGAATGGTTCATCTTGGTTCAGCGATAGTTCAATAGAACCCTTACTGATTCAGTGATGATTCTGTCATGTTATTATTGAGGCTTGGAACAGAATAATAATAACCTTTATTTGTATAGCACCTTTCATACACAACATGCAACTCAAAGTGCTTTACATCAATAGAAGGCAGATAAAAGACAGATAAAAAGATAAAAATCATATAAAAGAACAAGCAAAATGCATTGCATTAAAACAATCAAATCAAGTAAAATAGAAAGATATTTTTTCCCCCCTTAAAGGAAACACAGAATCAAGCGGCGTTACGTCTTGGTATTGAGTAGTCACTCTCCCATTGGTGACACTGTCAACCAGTATACGATTAAGTGTGCCATACCTCTCTAAAGATAATACATAGTCACCTAAAGGCACACATACACTTCACATTATATGCAAGCCCTCTGCTCACATAGCACAGCCACAGCAACTGGTCTCCTTGAGCCTGTCTGAGGATATAAATCTTTAATCCACAAGCATTGCCTTTTGAGCTGTTGTGTGCATGGCTTACATCGACCATGTAACGGGCCTACATATCTGCCTGCAGAGCCATATTGGCCTTGTGTGGCCTTCGCTCTAACACTGGAGTCTCCAGTCTCCACTATACTCTTTAAATTGTAGCGCGCAGACCTCCGCCAAGGTTCGTGCTATTATTGCTTGTTCGTGAGTCGGATCCGGATGGGTTCTTCCTCGGCCCATGCTACACCCTTTCACGAAGTTTCATGAAAATCGGGCCAGTAGTTTTTCCGTAATCCTGCTAACAGACAAACAAACAGACAAACAAACAAAACAAAACATAACCTCCATGGCGGAGGTAATTAGTAACCAAGAGGCTCTAAGATCCTTTTAAGAAAGACTACAATATATTTGGTGTTTGATGCTGTTCCAGGTGTTGGACATCCAGAATATTAGCTCTTTTAACTCAAAGGAGATTTTTTTGGTGGTACTCAGGAATTCATGAAAACAACTGTTATCAATTAATTTTAAACGATTTCATAATTCGGTGGTGTACAGTGCATATTTACCATCGTCATCAATGATGGATGACATACTTTCATTTCTGGGAAGCACCTGAAATTACTGTTTACTGAATGCTCTTGCTCTCGGCGAAGAAAAAAGCTAAATAATGTTACGTGTGTTGACACTAACAGCTGCAAGTGGATGCTCACAAGTCTACTGTCTTTCATTTTCATTTTATACCTACTGTTGTCGGCAGTCATTGAGGGCGTGCTTTTGTTCTTGCCATGGGAGTTACCAGAAATGGCTGTTTGTTTTGTTTGTACTTTTCGGGAACAACCACCCATGTCAACAAGAGAAAGGTGCAATGCAAAAGGTATGACTGGTATGTAAGAATAAAACAACCTCTCACTTCCTTGTTAACCTCTTGCACACCAATTAGCTGCAAACTGACACCAATGCTTGTCCACAAATCTGCTGATTCATTTCTGTTGTCATATTGGGGATAATGGATGCTATAAAAAAAAGGCCACAATGCCTCATAATGAGCCACTCATCTGACTACAAGAGACAATTTAGGCTCTTAAATTCTCATGTTGCTGGAATTTCCTTTCAAGTTACTGCAAACTGCCACTTGATGTCAGTATTGTCTGAGGATAACGTACAAGGCAACACTCATCCACTGACTGTTTCTATTTGTGTGCAAACACACACACAGGCACAGGCACACACACAATGCCCATTCAAGTGTCAAGTGTAGTCCAGTACATACATTTTGAAATTGTCTTTTTTTGTGAAACTGATTGGCTTTCGAGCCGCTCTCTCTGTGTCAACAAGTCTGCTGCCTGCTAGACCTTAAATTAATTTTCAAAGTCACTGATTGCTGTACTATTTACTCTTACAACTGTGCATATTATGCACATCCAAAGTATGGCAGCCTCTTGAAAGGAATTTAATTTGGGCGGCACTTCGGTCTATTACCTGTCAGTTATTTGAAGAGCGGAGGATTTCAATTTGAACTGTCTGTGTGTTTGACTGCCTCGCCTCGGCCCTTCAAATCATATTGTTTGTAAAATCCCATATTAACTTGTCTGTATATAAGAATGAATTTTACAAACCAAACTCCTTTTTTTTTTTTTCGCTGGTGACTCCGCTGAACGTTTCAAGTGGATGACAGGGTGTAAGAGCAGTCAGTGAAATTATGAAGCATTTGCATACTGTGACATTTCAGAGCTGGCAAAGTCTCTGTGTAGGTGGGCTGCAGCCTTCGTGGCAACCTGTCAAGATTTTTCTGATTTCCTGCATTTAAAACCGAAGTCACCCCTTTACTGTGATTTGTTTTGACATTTTTTGATATTTTTAGCTATTCACACAGGTTGCGCCTTTGTCTCTCCATCTTTATTTTTCACATTATTGTTTGGTTCTTTCAGAGTTATGAGTGTGCAAAATCCGGCGCATGCCAATGCTAATGCTGAGTCTGTTTTGTCAGAGATTTGATGAGGGAAGTGGCTGAATTTCTATTCATAGCACCGACTGAGGCTGAGTAGCCTCCATTCTGGTTATTTATCTTGCTGTTCCTGTCAGTTTTCAGAGACCTTACCTTTGTGTGGCACAGTCAGTGATTTAACTCCTATGAAAGGTACTGAAAATAGGGAAGTAACAGAAGTTTGCAACACAACATTTTGTAATACAACAATCTATAATACAAAAATTTGACAATATGCGTTATGGAGTTGAAAAAATGTAAAAAAAAAAAAGTGATTTCAGCTGCAGTATAACATCTAAGAAATGACATTCAAAATGGTCTTTTCTCTTTTGCATTGTTTGCACTCTAGAGCAGTGGTTCTCAGTGTGGGGTCCGGGGACCACCAGGGGTCCCTGAGGGGGTTCCAGGGGGTCCCCAGCAAATTGATCTATTGTTAATAGAAGAAGTTAATACAATTAGATAATGTAGAAGAATGACTGTTTTGATCATAGTTGCACTGTTATCTCTCTACCTACAATACAGACAGTCATGGAATTCTGGACAAAATCATATCTAACAATAAAAATATTCTCAGATTTGGGTCCAAGAGACAAAATCTCATCAAATGGGGGTCCGTGGCTTTAATGTGGACTAAACTAGGGGTCCTTGATATGAAAAAGGTTGAGAATCACTGCTGAGAGCGCAAGGCTAGCAAGTTTTAGCTGGAAGCTAGAAGTTTTAAGTCTCCAATTTCCAGAGTTTCCAATTAGGGAAGCAAACAGCAACAAGACAAATGACAAGACAAAGACTGTTTGCAAGTATTGTAAGAGAGCCTTGCCTTACAGGTAACACTGACAACATGCTGCACCATGTGCACCATCACAATGAGAAACTCCAGTTGACTGTATTTGCTGTTTCAGAGGTCTTAAAAACATAGCTGTTTCTCTTTGCGCTGATCTTCTAGTGAGCAATTTCCCTGGTTGCATAGGTCAGTAATAATTGTCATCATTCAGATTTTGTTCATAATATCAAACCGTGAACACAGTATAGTTTATCGAACATGAATGTAGCGTTACAATTGAAAACATTTTGAGCCCAAAAGAACACAGAAATAAATCCCATTTCTTGAAAACATTAGTTACCGTATATTTTACTGCAAATCACACTGTGTTGGGAGTGTGTCGAATGGTACAGTCCTGTCAGTGATAATGACATGGCACAGTGGGAGATACCATTCTGTGGATGCCAGTGATGCCATTATGTGGGGCCAGTCAGTGATTGACACGGCTGTGTGGGAAATATGTCATCTCACCTGCAAGGTGGCCCCATATACTATATGACTATATTCTTGGAGGAGGAAAACAATATAATAAGAGAGAAGTCCTGCAGCAAGGAATGACAGATTGGCTATAGTATCTACTGGGGGCTGGGGAGGGCGAGAGGCTCCCCGGGGAGGAGGAGGTTTGCTGAGGACTGATCCTCCGTTCCCTCTGGGGAGGCATGAGGAAAGCGAACAGCCCCTTTGGAACGCCGGCTTCCCACTGCAGAGCAATGTGTCGCACATGATGACACACACTTAGGGGCCTCCGCCGCCGCCAGCGCAGAGGCTGAGAAAATAGGCTCTAAGGCATGGACCTCAATCAGATCCTGGAGGCCTAGAGGCAGACGGAAACCAGGACCAAGAACAGCCGACCTCAGTTATGGATGAGGCAGAGAAACAGACAGCAAGGTCGGTGAATTTGGTTTTTCCGATAAGCTGCTGGTGGCTAAGGCGAGAACCGTGTGACTGTGACATCCTTCCTTCAAATCTGGCCTGTGAGCTTTGTAACACGTCACTTTCCCCCTCTCTAGTCCAACTTTCTCATCTCTCTTCACTGTCACTGTTCAGTAAAGCAAGAGTGCCATTAAGAATATTTTTTTAAAAGAAAAAAAGCTACAATATGTGTAATTTGCCTTGAGGCAGTAAAGGGTCATGCTGTGGTCCAGAGATGTCGGAAAGCTGGACATTCCGACTTCTGAGTAGATAGAATACAATGGAATGGCCTTCGTGTTGGAATTCCAAGAAAGAAACTCAGGCGAGATTTCTCAACCCCAAGCTTTCTGATATGCAGTTATCTGACATTATGTCAATACAGTGGCATACACAGAGCCGTTGAAAACATGTTGCCTTCTCTTTTGATTTACTGTTAACACACTCACATTTCAAAAGAGATCGCCATTGTGTGCACTGACTCTTTTTAAGCTTGTGACGTGCACGCATTTTATACATTGAGAGCACATTTCACTACTGTATTTCCCTTAATATTGGCTCGGGCCTTTATTTACCTCAACTGCAGAGGGTACCAGGCCTTTATTGGAAGCAGGCTTATATTAGAGACAGGCCTTTATTTCTAATTCCCTCTGATATTTGCTCATATTTTAGTACGAAGCCTCCTTGTTTTCTGATCTGTTTCTGTTGGTGTTCGTTAGGTAGCCGTTTTTTTGTTACTGCAATGCATTACCGATAATTACGGTAATCGATGACGGCATGCTCTCCATCTTGTGGCATACTGCCATCTTGTGGCACTTGTATGTTACTACAAACTACAGTTACATTATATAACAGGCACCAGGAGTTTACCGGTATCCACCGTTGTTTTTTCCTTTGTTTTTTTCCCCGGCCTGTATTTGGGGCCGGCCTTTATTTGTTCGTGTCGACCACAGCCCCGGCCAATTATCGGAGACCCGGCTTTTAATTGACTACCGGCCACTATTAGAGGAAATACGGTATTTCTGAAGGAACGAATTGTATCTTGTGTGCAGGAATAAACCCAAACGAGGGCTCATTTGAACCAAATTGAGGAATGAAATATATCTTGTGCGCACAAATACAACAAAACAAGGGTTTGAACTGCAAAGAAAATCTTGCATGCGTCCATGTTTCTCCCCTGGTTTTTCCAAGCTGGACCAGTGGAATGTACAAAAATTGTAATTTCAACCTACCAGCTGGAAATTTCTAACTTCCCACTTTGAATGGAACTCAGCATTCGTCCTGTCCTCCTCCCCTCAGATGGTCCTAAGCAGTAGTCCCGCCTTCTAGTCCCTCCCCTCAGTTGGCCGAGTTGCCACCCCAACGTTTGTCGATCCCCTTGACGAGCCATCAACCTTGACACAGCATCTAGCCTGAGGCTGAGGCAATCTGCATCTGTAACGCCTCCACAGGTGTTGAAGAACTCATCTGTTAACACCAGAGAGCACTAGTAAGATTATATGTTCCCTCGCTAAGATAATCTATGACACATCAGTACAGCAGTGTATACAGTCCTATAGAATAGGAAAAATAGCTGACAACAGCGTGTACTGTGTATGAATAAGACTTGTGAAACACACAAATGAATACAAGTGAATAATAATGAAGAGATTTTTTCATCTCTTCATGATGAAGTTCCTGAAAAGAAACCACTTGCAGAGCTCTAGAGGTAGACCTAGATAGATAGTTGAGTCATAGCTAAAAGGGCATCTAAATGAACTCAGTCAGTTGTTGTCCTGTCCTGTTTAAATCACCAGTGCTACCCCACAGAGGCTCTAATTTTTCCTTTGCTCTTATGTTTCTTTACTGCCTGCTCTGTTAATGTGCTCAAGGTGTCTCATATCTCAGACGTGCTGAAGTAAATTCAGCTGAATTTGGACTGTGTCAAACTGCAAATGAGATTCAAAAAAGGGTGATACACAGTTGTATGGAGGACTTTTAAAATCCCAATATGTGGTTAGGGTAGAGGTAATTGGACTTTCCCCTCTCTTTGTTAAATCATGTTGCACTATTTCTTCTGTTTTTATGTGAAGTGCTTCGTAAACTCTGGTTTTAGATAGTGCTATGTAAAGTAAGTTGCAAGTTATCGTGATTTATTCTCATTGGCCAATGAAGGCATTCTGAGGTTAGTTATTTCTGAGTAACAGACCACTATTTTATAACAGACTGCTGTTTCACATCTAATCATATCACTCTGCAGTCAAGAAATCTGGACATTTTTGTTGATTTCCAATCAAATAAACTAGCAACACCTTGAGGAAAAAAGACATTACTGTTTGGTTACTGCAGACAAACAGTCGGCTAACCAAGGTTAGAAATAAGGATTTTTCATGGTTGGTTAGAGGCTGAATTTGTTTAGGTTGCTAGAGTTACAGCTCTGCTACAGTGTAGACCATGAATGCTAGCTAATGATGTTTCAGTTCTGCTACAGTGCCATTAGGGATGGGACGATTATCTCAGCAGACAATTCAATATGCGATATGGGGTTCACGATTCGATAAAACCACGATACAATGTAATAAATAAAAGTTCAATGACAACAAAGTCTGACTGTGCAGAATTCTGTTTATTTCTGAGCCACAAATCTTTCTAGTGATGGCATTGGCTTGCTAGAATATAAACAACAATCTAAAAATGTCATTACAAAGTGCAAATAATCTAATTTTGATAGAGAGCTTGTGAAATTGTGATGGGCAAGCTGTCTCATTTGTGAGTAATGTAGCTAACATCGCAATTCATTTTTCTGCCCCATTATACGTATTGTCAATTTTGCACTATTTGTCTAAACCAGTGACATCATTTGGCGACTTCTAATGACTTTTTGATTAGCCAGTATCTACTTTCCTTGGTAAAGAGTTGGCAACACTGTTCTAAGCCATGAGTATTCAAAAGAATTTAGCATACACTCAATATAGTGTATGCTAACACGCGACACAGCGTATCCCCAAGTGTTATGGAGCCTACTGTCGGAGCCTACTGTCAGAGCCTACTGACTGGTTTCAAATTTCCAAATGGGTATTAACCACCGACCCCTGAAAGAGTAAATTATGGGCGTACCAGATGTTCAATGTATATTCACTGGAGCCTTTGGACGTAGTAACAACCTTGCCCAGCCCGCCCAGCCAGAACCACCAGAAATGAGACATTTCCAGAAAAAGGAAAAGTACATTTTTATTCAGCATTATATTCCAAAAAAATTTTTTCTTGCATATGATCTACCTGGTAAAAGCATGGAGAAGCAGCTTTTAGTTTTTATGCTCCTCATGCCTGGAACAAACTTCCAGAAAATCTGAGGTCTGCCTCCACTTTACAGTCTTTTAAATCAGGGCTTAAAACGTTTCTGTTCGCCAGGGCTTTTTAAGAAATCTAGGGCAACACTCACCTGCGCTGTTATAATTATGTATTTATATCTTTTTTATTTTCTTTTAAATGTGATTTTAATGCACTTTTCACTTTTCTAATCCATTTTCTTTTATCTTTCTATTTCACTTGTTTTGAACTGCACTAGTTTACTTTCTAGTCTTTTATCTTGTGGATCTCTTGTCTGTACTTTTGCACTTTAATTGTAATTTTTTTTACCTTTACTGTATTTTTTATTACGCTGTAAAGCACTTTGAATTGCCTCAGTGTATGAAATGTGCTATACAAATAAAGCTGCCTTGCCTTGCCTAAAAAAATCTGCATGTAAGATCAGGTGCCCTCTATTGACCAATCAGCACTGACTCTACATCTACTGACTTGTAGGTGACTGTAACCATCCACCTGTCAATCAAGGATCGTAGCTTTAACAGCTAAGTTGATCACCTGGAGAAAAAACTTGATGTATTCCCAGTGAGCACCAACCGGGATTTCAATGTTGATTTCTAGTTGAAAACTGGGTGATATTCGGTCTGAACGTCCAAGACCTCTTTTCGCCCTCTTTTCAACTAGCTAAAATGCGGTTACAACATCAACATGTCACAAAACACAAATTTGTTTAATCATTTGATAATTACTATACAATAATAACTAGACAAAGACAAATATCTACAGATTACATTAAATTTAACATCATGCTATTAACTATACAGTTAGAAAGTACTAGCCCCCCCATACAAATTATTTTGCACACTAGGTTTGTTCTGATATCATTGTATCTGATAACAATTATGATGTACACAAAATGTGCTTATAATGTGCCTTTGATGCCTTCTAATTCCTTATGAGCACCACTTCAAGTAAACTGTTACCGTGTTTATATTTCTATCAATGAGATGACGCAATTTCTGTATTTACTGGGGGAACTGAAATGTACAGCTCTCTGAATGCCATTGCTGTTCTTCTTGAGATGAAGTGGAATCAGACACATTTTATTCAGCGGCCATATCATGCTGGCATAATCTTTTTTTTTTCTTTTTCTGAAAAATGATTTCAGAAGCCCCCGCCCTTCCCTTTTTCCCCAAATTACAATTTATTTCATTAAAAGAGTTTGCTTTTGTTCTTGACAAGCGCCCACAAGGCCTTTCAGTGAAATAGCTTTTCCAATCAGGGTGAGAGAGAGCGAGCAGATTAATAGCTCAGCAGGAAAACGCTCTCAGGCTTCATGGTTTATCAATCAGATCACTGTGGCGCAGTCGGACGCTGGGAACCCGCTGCCAGAAAGTTTTCCCTTTAATGTTGATTGTGAGTTTGTGGAGCAGTGCTAAGCACAGGCAGAGCAGGACCTGACATGTCGTTTCATACGGCTTCTAGACCTGCGCTACGTGAATGGCAAGCACATAGTGGAAAGTAATGAAGAAAATGGATACTGTGCCTCGTGCAAGTGTGTGAGAGAGAGAGAGAGAGAGAGAGAGAGAGAGAGAGAGAATATATCTGCAAGAGTGTCCGCATGTGAGCTTGAATCCCCGGACCGACTGGGAAAATGTTGGTAGGGAAAAGTGAATGAGCAACTGAACCCCCAGCTGCTCCACTGTGGTCGTACTGGGCAGCTCCCAGTGGCCTAAGGTAGAAGACTGTAGTTGTACTGGGCAGCTCCCAGTGTGAATGTGTTAAACTGTATGAATGTGAAGCAGGCTGTTGCCGGAAAAGAGCCTGGAACTCTGTTGATTTTCCCTGGATAAATCAAGGTTAAAAATAAAAAAATAAAAATGTGTGTGTCTCTGTGAATACATATATTATACGTACATTATACATCATACTTCCATGAATATTACATGCAGTGGAACATGATGTTAGATGTGAGCTGGTTGTGTCGTTCATCCCTGTTCAGTCCGGTCTGGGTCTTGAGTTTGGTGTCAGTCGGTCTCGGTTTTGAGTCCGGTCTTGGTCTTGAGTTCATTGTTGGTCTTGTGTCCGGTCTTGTCTTGAGTCCAAGCTCGGTTTTGAGTTCAGTTTTGGTCTTGAGTCCGGTCTAGTCTTGAGTCCGGTCTTGGCTTTGAGATCTGTCTCGGTCTTGAGTCCGGTCTCAGTATTGAGTTTAGGCTCTGTCTTGAGTCCGGTCTTGTCTTGAGTCCAATGCCAATCTTGAGTTCAATGTCGGTCTTGAGCCTGGTCTTGTCTTCAGTCCAGTGTCAAGTCTTGAGTTCAGTGTCGGTCTTGAGCCTGGTCTTGTCTTGAGTCCAGTGTCAATCTTGAGTTCAGTGTCGGTCTTGAGCCTGGTCTTGTCTTGAGCCTGGTCTTGGTCTTCAGTTCAGTCTTAGTCTAAAAGTTTTCAAAGATTTCAACTTTTGTCTGTACCTGGTCTACCTTCATCTATTTTCTCCCCAGCACTACAAACACTTTAAAGGAATAGTTCACCCTAAAATGAATATTCAGTCAATAACTACTCACTCCTAGTTCAGTCAAAACTCCATTGAAGTTCGTACATAAACCAAACACAAAGCAAGTTAGCCCCCGTACATCCATCTCAGCCTTCACCCAATCTATTGAAGTTAACGGTGCCATCTCTTAACAGCTCCAACAAAATTGCTAAATGCCCATCAAATTTCTCCATACAGCTTGTGCAGCATAATGAAAGTGTTTTGTAGCCAAATGATTGCACTGTGGGTCCAAAAGTCTAGTATTTACCTCATTATCTCCTGTATGTCCCTCAAAGACATTACTTTGTTCCCTCTGCTATAGGCTGACATGCAGGTGAATAGTTAATGAATTTCATTTTGGGGTGACCTGTTCCTTTAAGGAATTACACCTGTGTATAGTCTGTAATGCACTATGGACTGATTAATCAAAATCATATGCATTGATCACTTGGATGTTAAAGGGTATAGTGCAGAGCTCCTAGAGGATAGATCTACATCTCTGTTGATCCTTAAGAAACTCCTTAATCATTACTTTTACATTTAAAAAGACATGTACACTCCTTATTGGTCTTGGTGTTAAATAGGACATGATTTGCTCTGGTCTTGGTCTTGACTTGGTCTCGACCCCCTTTGGATCTGGTCTTGGAATTGACTAAGGTGGCCTTGACTACAACCCTGGTAACAGCAATTGGTGGAGAAGGCAGAATGGAAATGTCAGTCTTGATCTGTTTATAACTGCAGGTCAAAGAGTGCTGAAAGATGCTGAGAGTCATTGATTGGCCTTGAAGCACCGCTACGAGCATGACTGGCGCTGCTACATTCTCATGAAATATTCATATTGATTGCCATGTAATTAGGACAGGTGTAGTGTGCTAACCAAAGCAGAATTTATAATTTGTCAGTGATTTGAAGATGACTGCTGAAAATTATTTTATAAGCTTCCGCAATCCACAATATTTTGTTATTAGGGCTACTACCTTTTCAACTAGAAAAAGTGTCCTTATCCCTAGAAAATCAGCGTACTACCACCTTATCATCTTTTCCATTCTATTCTCTATGAAACTGTACATCACTGTGACATCAATATGATAGTGAATATGCACTGATACTGACTGTACCAGCGTCTAACATATTTCAGAACCGAACCACTTCAAAACATTGTATATGCATATCAAAAACATTTTACTTCTTTTAGTTCTCGTAACATCTCTATAGTCTAGTTACTCTCTATGAATGGAACCCCTAACCAAGGATTGGTTGATTCAAGTAGCCATAGCAGCACCTGTCAGGACTAAGAGCATGGACTATGGACCTAGAACTCTTCCACTGCTACTAATGTGCTTCTTCAATATCGAAGCAAGACTGAGACCCATTATTGGCCGTCTTAAAGGAAACAGCAGTTTGATGGTGTCTTGCTTCCATAATTCAACGTATTTCCGGTTGAAACAGGATGTCAAATCTTAAGCTTTCACAAATTCTAGATTCTTCAAAATGAATAAATTCCAGCCACTGGGACTCAACTATGATGTCTCAGGAAAAGGAAACAGGGTTTTCACTGCCGTACCATGTTGACAATCTGATACTCTGAAAGTTGTGAAGTTGCAGGTTTTATAGGACTGCAGGGGTGGAGGGGAAGTGGGGGGTTTTGTGCCAAAATCTCTGATGGTATTTTTGGTTGAATTTTTATGTACGCCTACTGGCACGTCATATTACAACTAAAAATACACTGTTTTCAAGTAAGTAAAAGTAATGGCATTTGGATATAAAAACTACAGGAAAATAATAAGTAATTTTTTTTTTTAGCATTGATTGTTAAATAGGTGTATGTTCATTAGCTAACAAGTGAAAAAGTAATTTTTGAATTCATTGTGACTTTAAGAATAGGAGAGGATGAATGGACTCTTTGGTTTTTACCGTTACTTACTCTATCACCTAGCTTGAAATGCAAACTAAATGGCTGCTTTGCTGTGTGGAAGAAAAGACAAGGTAGCATCTGGTGGTTTACCATCAGTGTTTGCCACCATAGCCAGAAGCATTCAAAATGAGAAGGATGCGTTTCATTGCCGGTGCAATTTCAAAGCAAAGTGCTAAACCATTGTACAGTCATTTTCTGAAGCGGTTAAATTTTGCTTCATGCCTGCACCTAAGTGGTAAATATTTCAAAAGCTTTGAGCTTCATTGACTGCATATTTTTAGTGCTTTGTCACCTATGTGGGAATTCATATTAAAGAGAAAGCCACTAAATGTCTGTTCTGAAATATGGTAGACGCCTGTAGGCCTCGAGTCAGTATCACTTCATATTCACTACCGTCCAATACAGACATAAACAGCAGAATCTCTCCATCATGTTGCTGTCACACTGATATACAACTTCATAGAGAAATAATACATGTATTTTCCGTTGAGAATTAAGAGCACTGCTATAATAAAAAAAAAGCTCCTTTGGACTTAGAGTAGTTCCCAATGTCTGCCATTCATTGGTAATGGAAGAGCTCCGGGCTGTATATCACAGAGTCTGGGTTCTGTAGATTCTGGCTTTTAGATAAAGTCGATCATACATTCTAATATTGTTTGGACCGTCCTACACCATGGTGTTTATCTTTAAAACCAATTCTGAATTCTCATGAAAACAGGCTGCATAGTCACTCTCACCTGGGTATTGGGTTTGTTCAGTTCTGATTGGCCAATGAAGGCATTCTGAGGTCTTTTATCTCCCAATAACTGACCACTGTTTCTAGTCATATGTTTCATATGTAGTCAAAAAGATTTTGATGATTTGTAATCAAATGAACTACCAACACCTTGTGGCAAAAAGACGTTACTCCTTGGTTACTGCAGACAAACACTCGGCTAAATGAGGATACAAACATGGACAATTTTTACAATACTTTTAATTTAAAATAATGAAAACGTAAAATACAAGAAAAAAGAACACTTTTTCTATCAAAAATTGTAAAATCCCTTCATTAGGATACCAACCACTTACATTACTATTATTTTCTATGGATATTCACAGAAAAACAATGGGGGAAAAAAAAACTAAGTGAGCATTTGTAAATACATTCTCTCTCTGCCCTTTCCACTCTCATTCCATCCCATCCCACTGGACCTAGTCCCACACGCCAGTCCAAAATAATAATAATAATAATAAAAAAAAGGAAAGTTGTTGAATGGTTGCTTAACCTTTAATAATGAGGTCATAGATCATTTGAATTGTGTTTGAGGTAGGTTGGTGTTTGTTTCACTTCACTAATTAACCTAGTTTTCTTTTTGATGTACCATGAAATTGGTTGTACTATTCCCCTTAATGCTCATTATTTAACGTGTCAAAAGCACAACTTCTGCAAATTGCCTGAACCTCTGTAATTAAGAAAACGGCATTTTTTATTTTATTTTCCAATGAAATTAATCTTTAATAATGCATAAAATTAATGATACATTTTATAATAAAATTAATAATACATTTTCAGCGCTACCTTGAATTGAACCTTGAATTGAATTTAAGACAAATTTACCAACCAACATAAATGAACAAAGCTTACTTTTAAGGAGGCTGATGACAGTCAATAAAAGTTCATTTGGATGTACAGTAGTTCCTAGACTCTGCCACTCACTGCGAGAAACAAGAGAAGGGAGTTTGTCTCTTTGCTCTGGGTTGAACTCTTGTAGAACAAAAGGGGAAAATCTTGTGGCTATTGACATGCTGCCAGAGTCAGCTCTGACAGCAAAATGTTGTGGATTATGGAAGCTTATAAAATTATTTCCTGCAGTCATCATCAAATCACTGACAGATAACAAATTCTGCTTTGGTTAGCCTTGATCAAGTTTCAACTTATCTTTTACTTTCTCCCTTTTTTGCTGGCACTCCTCTTTTTTCCTCCCCAGTTTTTCCTCCCGCAGGCGTTTCTCCGTCCTCCTCCTCCTCCTTCCTTCCTCTTTGTTTTTGCTTTTTCATAAGATTAGACTAAACTTTTTTTATCAATCCCTGTGGGGAAACCAGTCATCGCAGCAGCAAATAGTAATAGGATACAGTAAGGAGGAATGGAATAAAAACAAAACAAATAGAAAATAGATAAGAATATAGCAAATGGGAGTTATAGAAACATAATGCAACCGACAATTTCAACATTCGAACTAAATAGTGTGTATGCATGGGAAGTATGGGGGAAAGTATGGAAGAATACAAAATATGTATGATATTAAGATATACCAAAAATATGACCTTTTTTTTTTTTGCAAACACATAAGGAACATGGAATTCTAAAATAACAATAAATATGCCATTTGTAGCAATAATGACATGGGAATATGAAAAAAAGAAATGTGAATTTAGTCAAGTTACTTAAGTTACATTTTACTCCATCAGCAAGTCAGTAATAATATTTATACTGATAATTCCACGAGTGAAATAAAAGCTCAATTGCTTAGTTACTTTAAAATAGTTTAAAATCATCTTTAGGTTTTTTCTATGTTTTCATTGTTTTCATTTTTCTATGTAGCCCACCACCCTTACACTTACACCCAAATAAAAAAACGGGGTTCCCAGTCTTGCTGTTGCCCTGGAAAATAATTTTGTAGGTCATTATCAGCCCAGGGGGATGGTCCCTTTTTAATAATACTAACAGCATGGATTAAAGCTGTTTAACTAGAATGACTGTGTTTACTGTACTTATGTTACTCAAAAAATGATTCAGAAGTATAGACACTTTAATGAAATAGAATCTCCATAGAAACAAATTGTGTGTATATATAAAACCAACTATGTAAAACTATATATAAAAACAAACAAAATCATGTAATAGCCAAGGCAAAAAAATTACATGGCACAAAACAGTAGCAGTTGAACAGTGGCAGTAGTGGTCCCATAAGAAAAGTGGCAGTCAATAAGAAAAAGAAAGGGGAACAAATGGAAACATGAGGCAGGAGGAAGAAAGGAAGTCAGACATTAACAGCAGTTTCGAACACGTGGGTTTTGACGGATGTTTTGAAAATTGGGAGCGAAGTAGCGTCTTGTCAAATAGCTTCAACATTCATCACTTTGATATTGCCAAGTCACACTAGGCATTAAAAAAAAAAAAACATCAGCCAGTGATAATGACCTGCAACCGGCTGAGGAGTTTTGCCTGTATTTAGAGAGAAAAACAGGCAGGTGGTCAGACAGTTGGTGAAACGTTCCGTCGTCCTCGCGGATGTCGTTTCCGATATCTGGCGAGATGCGAGGCGGAAAAAGCAGAACCGCGAGGGCAGGGACGAGTCTTCCGATAAGGAGGGAGGATGAGAAAAGTAAATCTGAGGAGGAGAGGAGAGAGAGCAGCTGGCGGAGAACTCGGGGAGATCTCAATTGCCGCAGAGGTCAAAAGCTGGTGCCGGCGGCGCCCGGGGAAAAAGGCCAACGTACATCATCGCAATGATCTTTCTCATTACGCTTACTGTCCCGCTTGCCTGCCCCGCTATGGGAATAAATATGACAGTGTGCCTGATGCGCTCTGGACACTACATCCCGGGCGCTGGGAAAAAGAGGAAAGGGGGGGGGGGTTGGTGTAGAAGATGGAGCACATAAAAATAAAAATGATGCTTTAGGAGAGCGTGTCTTACAGCCGAGCGAGGTGATAGATGGAAATGAGGCGCGGCTGTTTTGTGAAAGCTGTACTTGGATTTATTGACGGAGGGTGCGATTGTACAAATACGGCTCCATGATGAAGAGTCTTGCCCACAGCAGCAATGATCATAAGACAAAATCAGCTGAAAGGCCAGTCCAGAAGTTCTTCCTCTCTTGGCA
The DNA here is from genome assembly GCF_046629955.1 of Centroberyx affinis. Taxonomy (NCBI): domain Eukaryota; kingdom Metazoa; phylum Chordata; class Actinopteri; order Beryciformes; family Berycidae; genus Centroberyx; species Centroberyx affinis. The sequence goes on from NW_027280967.1 coordinate 62,644, forward strand.
GCAAAAAGTGGACAATCAGCAAAACCGTCCCCTATTAGAGAAATAGTGCACTAGTGTGTCCCAAGGTTATTATCGTTAACGAAAAGTAAGGAAATAACTAAAACTAGGTGTGAAAAACATTTTCGTTAACTGAAATAAAAATAAAAACGAGGCTTTACTAAAAAAAACATAACTAGCTGAAACTGTATTGTGTGTTTACAAAACTAACTAAAATAAACAAATTATAGAGAAAATTGTATTTAGTTTTCGTCTTTGTCAATTTATTTCAGACATAAGTCTAGTATTTTGAATTTTTGAATCTCGCCCGACAAATACCCCATATTACAAAAAAAGACTAAAACACTTAAATTAATAAAAACGAAACTAAAACTAAGCATTTTCAAAAAAGAAAAACTAAACTAGCAAACCCGCTTTAAAAACTAATTAAAACTAAACTGAAATTGAAAACAAAACTAAATAAAAATAAAAACGAATAAAAAATGCAAAACTATAATAACCTTGGTGTGTCCGCCATTTGTACTCGTGTCGTAGTGAATTCTCAACGGTTAATTTGATTCACTGTATAGGTCACTATAAAATACCCACACTGCACTGCAAATTGTAGTGAACAGACAATGTATCCTACAATTTCTCCTGTATAGCGCAGCAATGCGATCATGTAGCCAGCTAGTTGCTAGCTTCTGAGCTAGCTAACGTTACCTCACAAGCTTATTGTTTGCCAAACCAAAGCAGCTTGCGACCATTAGCAGACAGCACCTTTGTTGACAAAACCACACTTGCACATAATTAGAATTTCAACAATTTTTTTGTAATTTAATGTTCAGAACTTCCTAAAATCGTTACCTGAGTACATTTCAACCAGCTGTCATGATGCTTGGTTTGCTTATGAGATGCTGGGTGCATCCGGCTATGCATTTTTTTTTTTAAGCAATGATGTTTAATGTAGTGTCCAAAACTTTGTTCAGTTGTTGCCCATATAGTTCACTATATGACAAACACTGCATAGGGAATAGTGAGTGAACCATTGTGAACACTGCTACTGTCTGAACTTACATGACAAACTCTCTGTTATGGAACTGGATTTAAAAAATGGGGCTTTTTCCAAAGCATAGCAACCAAGGACGATAAACTCTGCCCGTTAAAGCTGCACTAGGCAAGACTTTTATGTAAAAAATCCAGCCGTCTCTTTCAGCCTAAATCTCAAAGTAGGGCTGTAACAGAGAGGAACATCCCATCCCCACTAAATGAGATGCAAATGAAATTCTGGACACTGGTAAGTAAGTGACGAATTGAAACTGGAAAATGCCTGTTTTATGAACATCTTTAAAATCAAAATACAGGTTACCTCAAAGGAAGACAGTTCCACTTCGTCGAAAATGTTAAATCTTGTTCTCTCTCTCTCTCATCCCTTTGGTTGGTAAACTTGAGCTTGCTGTGTGCAGTTTACCGACCTCACTTTACAGGATTTCTGGGTATTAAAGTTCAAATTGTTCAAACAGTTACCTCTCCCTGCCATTTGGAGGCACCAACAATCAAAAATTGCATAGCGCAGCTTTAATGAACTGGCCAACAGACACTGGAAATCAATCAACTCTAATGTCCTTTAATTTCCTTTTTAGCAGTAAGCATGAATGTGTGGCAATACCTGACAGCTGATTACTGATGCTGCTAAAACTGCTGCTTTTTCTGACTAATTATCAAGATGAATAAGACTTAGCAGCTGGCAGGATGAAGCAAAAACTGCTTTATCCTCTAACTTTTAATCATTGCTTTGTCAGTATGACGGTTGTCTCTTTCACTAAGATTATTTCCCATTAGTGTTATACTGATATGGTAGTAAACTCTTCAATTACAAAACTACATGGACATAAAGTTTTGACATGCTTAGTTGCCTCATTACATACATAATTACTGTGTATGTATATTTGCTGCCTATAATTTCTGTGTGTATCATTCATATAGCTCTTTGTTACCCTCGGATACACTGTTAGATATTATCAATCTTTGATGTTCGGTGCATTCCAGAAGTTATTTAGTAATTGAAGTGCTGTAATTGACTTTTTTGGTGCACCCACTCTCCCTCAACCTGCCTCATCTGCTTCTACTTCAGTTACTGATTGCCTACATTTCCCAGAATGCCTTTCAACAACCCCCCAGAGAAGGGGCCAGAACTTGTTGCTTTCAGCTGTGGGTTATACATGTACATGTACGTGGAGAGAGCGATAGCAATAACGGAGTGAGAGTTTTTCCAGGTGAGAAAAAGAGAGAGCTACACTTTACTCAAAAAATGTCTTGTGGCTACATAGCATTCTGGTCTATTGAGGCTACTATGGGTGGAGAAATTGGTCTCTCTCCTCTTCTATGATGGATTTCTCCCTGTATGATTGTTGGACGTCTCTCGGTGCAAAATGGCGGCTCTAGAAAGAAGCCCTCTTTGATTCTGAGGGACTGATCTTTCAGCTCACTGAAACATTTTCTGCTATCAGACTCCATTGTAGCTGCTGGAAATATCTGGACCACTTCCCACCTTTCTGGGGCAACATCTTGCTGAATTGGTGTACGCATTCATCGCACTGAAAGGGGATGATCAACCAAAATGACGGATGAATGTTTAACACTTTGGAAATCTCACCATGACAGTATTGCGATGCATGACGCACCGCCAACTCTGTTCTGTATGTGTGTGAGTGTCTGATCCAGTCATAAAATAAACAGTGGCATTGCACTCAGTGACTCATATCGCAGAAGTAGTGCAAATTAAAAACCCAAAGTCCCAAAAATCAAAATCCCTCCGTCGGATTAACCGATCCTGACAAGTCTGGCTAGCATGAAAATATCCTTGGGACGACCCGGCGCTTTAATCAAAATCAACTCTGACACATTGCGAGGGCATTCCCAAGCAAAGCTGAGTTAATACCTGCTGTGCTACCTGCTTGACAAGGGATACAGATCAAAATCCAGGCCCGAAGAGGATTCATGGGTGTTCCGACGCGTACTGCCTGTCCCCTATGGTCACAGAAGGAAAACCAGCTTCGGGGGGGGGGGGAGGGGGGAAGAGCTCAGCACAATAGCTGCCTGAGGCTGAAAACAGTGTTTACTGCTGGAGCGCCAACAGCACCAGCGCATTGTAGCAGCGGCTCTCAACGTGCGGTCCGGGGACCACCGAGGGTTCCAGGGGGGGTCCGCAGCAAACTGATGAACTGTTAAACTTCACCATTATTTTACTTTACAAGATGTTAACGATTAGAGAATGTAGAAGAATGACTGTTTTGATCATAGTTTCACTGTTTTCTCTCTACCTACAATACAGATAGTCATGGAATTCTGGACAAAATCCTAAATATTCTCATATTTGGGTCCGGAATTAGGGATCTGTGGTCCTAATGTGGACTAAATTAGGGGTCCTTGATATGAAAAAACTCCTACAGTCCTACAATACTACATGGCTCTTTCATCCCAGTTGTACCAAACACTTTTCCCACAAAACATGAAGGGATTTTTTTTATTATTACTTACTGTTGTTTCAAAGGGAAGATAGGAAGACAGGGATAGGGCCAGATGATCAACAAATAAAATCCCCTTTGAGCCTAACCGGTGATGCATTAGTATTTCATTATTGATCGCGCAAGGAGCTGATATTGTGCTCAAAAACGACAAAGCCTGCACACACACACACATAACGCTACCTGTATACGTGTGTGTTTGTGCCCAGGACGCCTTAATTGTCCCGTCAGACAAACACAAATAAGAGTGATGTTGACAGAGGCGAGGCTTTTTCGCTGTAAATTGGTCCGCGGATCGATCCGACGCTCGCGGCAACCACCTCGAAGTTTTGGGCCCGTTCCTGCCGTCGTCGCTAACTAGTGGAAGGGAAGGAACGGGAATCGCTACCGTGTACCAATACCTAGAGAGGGGGAAGACGCTCTGGAAGGGAACGTGTCGACGCTCCGGCCCGCCACGGGTTCATAGCGGCAATCTTCTCGCCGGGATTCTCTTAAGAAGCTTAGGGGGAGCCATTTGTTATTGGCTGTTGTGGAGTATGTGGGACAGTGGGCCCAGGGGGATATGGCTGAGTCAACAACGGGGTCACCCAAGGACTCTTATTTTTTTTATTTGTTCCCCGCAAGCAACAAGGGGCCAGGAATCAATTGGAGGCAGCTGCAAATAAGCCAGGCTTTCCTCCAGGAGAAGCTGTATTTCTATATGGGCCCTGTTCATACCCAGCCTGTTAGGAGTGGTTTATTCAAACTCTGGAGTTCCCACTGTTAGTTTGGTTGGTTTGGTCAGGTGAGGTCAACGCCTTTCGAAACAGGTTTGGCACCAAAATGCGAGTCTCAGTCCTCTAACAACAGAACTGTGGTGCGGTTCATTAGGAGCGAGAACGTACTCTGGACAACTGCAAGACATGAGCCCAAAACACAAGGGATCATGGGATATGCTGACATCCGATAGCAACTTACTTAGCAGTAGGCTAATGACGTGTTTGATGATCAAACATGTATCTACTGTATAGAGCAGTGATTCTCAACCTTTTTCATATCAAGGACCCCTAATTTAGTCCACATCAGAGCCACAGTAGGGCCCCCATTTGATGAGATTTTGTTTCTCTGACAAATCTGAGAATATTTTTTATTGTCAGATATGATTTTGTCCAGAATTCCATGACTTTCTGTATTGTAGGTAGAGAGATAACAGTGAAACTATGATCAAAAAGGGTAATTCCTCTACATTCTCTAATTGTGTTCACTTCTTGTAAATGAAATAATGGTGAAGTTTAACAATTCTTCAATTTGCTGGGGACCCCCTGGAACCCCCTCAAAGACCCCTACTATATTGTATGGCACTGTATAGTACATATTCAACACATCTTGCATCAGTTACACACAATTACAAACAAGCACAATCAGTAGATTTTGTCTGTCACTGAGGAAGATATGAAACATTTGACACAAGTTTGTATAGCACTTCTGCACTATGCACATTATATTTGGAGTATCTGTAATGAAAAATAACAAACAAAAATAACAAAAAATATTGTTTCTATGCCTTTGTAAAATGACTCTTTCCTAATGATCAGCAGTGTGTGGATTCTTCAGAACCGACACATTCCACTTTGTATTTGGAATCAATGCACCTGCAGGTCAATAATATTAGTCAATATTATTTATGGACTAACTTTTAGGCGCAACAGCTTTTTCCTACTTTCTGCTTACAAAGACATGTTGCACTCGCTTTAATTACACCGCAACGAGAACTTCAAAAATCTCAGCGTCCCAGTGCAATTCCTCAAGGGACCGCACAGGTATTTCTGAAAGACAAACAGCTAATTCCAATCAGCCATCTGGGCCCATGCGCTATTTTTTTTTTTTTTTTTTTTTTCTTGCCAGGCAGTCATCTGCCAGCGGTGAGTTAGGATATCAAAGAAAAAAAGACACAGCAGACCAGAGACGCTACCCGGGCCAGCCGGGCTCAGCATCTGACAGACGGTCCTGGCAGTGACAGCTAACCTTCAACAACAAAGAGAGGCCTTGAAGAACAGCAGCGTCTGGCGTGGGCTTCAGCCAGAACCTTTCCCAAACTCCAATTTACTTTCAGACATGGAGTCCGTGGAGATGACAATAACAACCATATCCACCACATCTGACACAGAGGCATTGTAGGCATTTTATTTACATTATCGTTTAATTTCCACCAGACGCTTTTGGATGGTTGGAGGTTTTTTACAGTAAAGCTTGCACTGTTGCAAATTTTTGCATGTTGGCAGCCAGAGGTAAATGTTTGAATTTACCCAGAAATAATACCCAGAAATCCTGTAGTGTGTGGTCAGTAAACTGCACACAGCGCTTTCATGTTTACCAAACCTGGCCTGGTCTGTGACGCTTTATACCAAAGGGACAAGAGAGGGAAAAGATCTAACGTTTTAGAAAAAAGAGGTGATTTCTTCGCTTTGAGGTAACCTGATAGCCTGTACTTTTATTTTAAAGAACGCTCATAAAACAGATTTTTTTCCAGTTTCGATTTTCCCACCAGTGTCCATACTGATATGAGAATTTAATTGGGGCAAATAAGGTGAATCGAGCGCGTCTCAATGACCTGGGATGGGACGCTCTTCTCCGCCACTCCTCTATTCCCGCTGATACGATGGCTGTATTTTTACATAAACATCTCCCACAACGCCGCTTTCGAATCACGAAAAAAAGCATAAAGTCGGGTGTTTTACTCCAAAGCGGTGACTTTAAGGCAAACGCAGAGCCATTTTCATTAAGGCGGAACATTTACCTGCGAAAGCAAATCACCCTCTTCGAAGCTGATGGCCGCTATTTCGGAGAAAAATGTTTCGAGGATTTCAAACGAGCACAATGGAGGGATATGAATATGGAAAAAAAGAAAAAAGGCTATGAGTAAGGGAAACACATTGCAAGGGAATAAGCACAGGAGAGACACACAAGATCTGAAATGATGTCAAATGAGTGTGATACTGGGGAAAAAAAAAAAAAAAACACTTTTCAAGCCAGATAATCCTACTACTGTAAGCATGTATATACGATACACACAAGAAAACGTCCCATCCAGGCATGCACACACACACACACACACACACACACACACACACACACACACACGCTCAAACCATCATCTATGCTTCATTGGTTAGCCTTTATTGGATCGTCTCCCCGCAGCACAATACCTGTGTGTGTTGCGTACGAAACCTCAGCTCACAGCAGGAATCTGATTACCTGCTCATTGAGCATGAAAAAAATTGCACTTACCTTTCCAGCTGCTAGCCACACACACACACACACACACACACACACATATATATATGAAAAATAGCGGTGATTATAATTATTTTGTGGTTTTTAATCTCCCATATCTGTTTTCTTTGTGAGAGTGTGTGTGTGTAATTTAAAGGTATAATGCCGTGTGAATGCAAACACACACTCTTTTCACATTAATATTCCATTCGCAGTGATTCACTTGAATTTAATAGAGCTGGTTTCTTTAGTTTAGAGCACCTGAGGGGAGAAGGTTAAATTCAATGGGCTGTAATAAGAGTTGAAGGTCTGCTGGTTGGCCCTGCTTTGGAAGAATGGATCGCATTGTCCAGATGCATAAAGATAGCGGCTCGGTTCAGGTCAATTCGCTTTCATTTCCCTCAATTGAATATAAACGGAGACGGCAAATGAAAGAAAATTAATAGGTAAACAAACCACTTGAATCTCGTCTTGGAATCTCCCATTACAGAAAGAGACTTTATCATCGGGGGGGAAAAGCGACTTCGCAGATCTCGTCCGTAGTCTGCGTTTTGTCTCTCGGGCTGTTAATTAAAGCTAATCTCCTCGCGCTGTAACGAGCCTCTCGATGGCGTCCCACCGGTGTAGTTGTAACACATGGGGAGAAGGTGTGAGAAGTACAAGCCGGGAACATTTTGCGCAGCCAAAAAAAATAAAAAAAAATAACAGGAGCTTAATTAACGGCACTTCAGACGACGCAAGCGTTTTCCCGCGAGCTAAAGACGGACGAAGGGCGGCTCAAATTAAAACACCTCGGTTCGACGTAATGAGACACTTAGGCTGGAGCACGGGGCTTTTATTTGTCCTCTTTTGAATGCGTTTATCAGGCATGCGAACTGGTTAGGGTTGAAAAAGGTGAGAAGGATGCGTGAGCAGAGACCCGCTAGGGGGGTCCGGATACATTTTTTTTTTTTAAATAAGCTACTAAATGTTTATTTCTGATGACTTTTGGGATTACTCTGGTGCTGGTCACAAGCTAACAGAATTACAAGATTGAGCAAACTAAAGTACAAAGCATTAATTTATTAAGTGCAAATGTACCTCTACATATGATATGCTCACATTTACAAAGAAAATTAAGAAAGGGCAGCCCCACCAGGTTCACAACTAATTACAATTATACCAGTGTTGCCAACATTTGCCAACAATTTATTGGCAAATGCTTTGGGATTCAACACTTAAACATTGTTCCCCATGGTCAGAAAGAGTCGCCAGATTTGTCACTAGTCACTTTTGAGAAATAAAGTCGCCAGGGGTTCTGAAAAGTCGCTAAATTTAGTGACAAAGTCGCCAAGGTGGCAACAATGACTGTGACTAGCGAATTGATTGGCTCCATTTCTATAGGCGCTTGCAGCCTTTTGTTGACAGTCGATGCCCGCGCATCCACAGCATCAGATGTTCCCGCTCCATTGTCTTTCTATGGAAGTCGCTTTGAGTAGGCAGGCTCTTGACCCCCCCCTATTTTGCAAACTTCTTTAGATGGACCCTTTTGAAGTTTGCATGCCTGGTTTATACTTTTGATATTAAGACAGTTGAAAGTGAAAGTAGCAGTAATATACGATTTTTATTTTCATTTTTGAGGGGGCAACTGCCCAGTTTCACAATTCACGCCATTCCTGTGGCCTAGGACAGTTAAATTAATATTTGGGAACATGCACATTTCTGTACTGAATTTAGAAATCCAAGATAATGTGATTAGATGAAACTTTAATGACCTTTAATGGGAAAATGGGGCCATTACAGCAGCAAATAGTCATAGATATTACAAATATAAAAATATTGAGACATGTGGAGTATTCCGATTTTAGTCGCATTATTGAAGGCCATTTTAGACTGTAAACACCTTAAACCAACTCTCTATCGTATTCGCCGCTTTTTGTGACTCAAGTGGCAATCCGACCTCTTGGCGATGCACGCTCTGCCTTCCAGAGGTTGGTAACTTGTTTACAGAGGAAAGAGATGATTGACAGCAGAAAAAGTCCCAACAGTTTTGTGGTGAGGCTGAAACTGTCACCATGCTCAGGATTTTGAGGGAAATGAGTATCATGAAGTTTTCAATGAAAGCCTAAACTGTCTGTGTCTCCAGTGATTTTCCTTTGTCCTGTTAATCAGACTTTGCTCTGCAGCATATAAATGGGAATATGAATGGAATAGTTCTATAAGCAACCCATGTAAACAGCTTAATCGGAATATTGTCATATTTAGAATAAGGCCAATAGTCGGATTATTGCTGTCCAACATAGTCACTGACTGCAGAAATTTTCCAAAATCAATTCCTTGGTGGTTAAAGGTGAAGCAACTGTCACTGCCCCGGAAAATGTGACCCAGTTTAAAAAGCAAAAAACATGAACAGTCCAGTCTGTGACATCATATCGATCTAGTACTCATTGGTGTATTTCTCAGCAGTGCCTTACTACTGAAATAAAATATATATTTTTCTAGCTGGATTAAGGTCTTTTCTAAAACATGTCATTTTTACATTTTGAATAATTTACTGGAAGCAAAAGTTATTACTGATGAAATGCCACTTGACAACTTGTTGTCACATAGACAAGTGTGCTGTGTTTGCGCACTCAATGCCATTTCCTTTGAATATATATTATAATAACTTGAGAAACACATCCTTGTATTGAAAACTCTAGTAGTGAGGCCACTTGCTACACAAGCCAAAGGTTTGTGGGTTCAAGTACCAAAATAATATTTATTAAAAGAAAAGAATGAATGTAAAGCTATTGGTAACAACAAAACAATTTCGATATTTATGACAACATGCCCCAAAATCAATGTGATGATCAATGATTTATTTTTTGTACCCCAATGAGCTTCAATTTATAGCAGTGGGGCTGATTTTGAAGTCTGATTTCTGAAGTTATATAAATGACTCACTGACTTCCACACACTTTAACATCCTGGACTTCCAGCGGCTAAGCGCTTAGCTGGGGCTCATCTGATGAATTATGACTATTTTCAGGCACCCTGGGAAGTATCAGCACTAATAAGCATTTTCATTTAAAATAAAGTATCCTATTAATCTCACTGGTGTGCTCCCTGACTGCTGCAATGAACATAATATACTGCATGTGCAAATGAGCACCGATACATAAAAAACAGCAACAGAGTAGGGACACAGTTGTCTACGTATTGCAAAATGCTGTTTGAATAACTTAAAATAATGAATAATGATGTTGTTTGATTAGGGATGATAATTTAGTAATAATCATGTTTATCTATGTACAAGAAGGCTGTTAAGTTATTTTTTCTTAAAATAAATGACTATAAAATGACAAAATCGGCACTAAGTTGAAATGACGAGTCTCGTGAAATTTTCGTGAAATGAGCACAGTGTCTTAAAATGCATATAAACGAGGTCCGTGCATGAAAAGTGAGTGAAATACATTTCCCCGCCATGAAAGGATTAGATGGAGGAGACGCCTTTAGAAACAGGAAGTAGTCTGACATTGAAATAGCACTATAGAAAGTAAGAATGTGGAGGTTACTAGCACTGTAGAAAGTAAGAATGTGGAGGTCACTAGCAGAGTTTTCGACTGAGAGTGAGATTTTCATTGTCAGCGAATGTTTTTCTGACCATGGCACATAATGGGAACATGACAAAGGGTCCTATGTTCCTCAGTTCTACATATGTGCTCTCCCAGGGTCCTATGTTCCCAGGGTCCTATGTTTAACCCTAAACCCTAACCCTAACTAACCATATTAAGCGAATGCAGAGCTGGGGAACATAGGACCTTGATAACATAGGACCCTGGGAACATAGGACCTTGGGAACATAGGACCCTGGGAACATAGGACCTTGGGTAGGACCATGGGAACATAGGACCCTGGTAACATAGGACCCTGGGAACATAGGACCATGGGAACATAGGACCCTTTGTCATATTCCAATTATGTGCCATATATATCTGGGGAACATGGGACCCTGGGAACATAGGACCCTGGGAACATAGGAATGGTGGTAATTACAAGTAAGAAATGTGGAAGTTTTTATTGAATATTTACACTAATACAGTCAACCCCACATCATGTTGAACAACACGTATATATAGCAGGAATCAATTGGTTTAGACTTTTCATGAGCAATAATGGTGATAGGAAAAAACTAAAATTACACCAGTGGTTCTCAATCCCGGTCATGTACCCGGAGTAGTTCTGGTTTTCTATCCTACCAGGTAGTTAATTGCAGTTAATTATATTCACCTGGTGTCCCAGGTGTACACCCTATTGGATGGCTTGAGTGAAAACCAGCAGGGTTCTGAGTCCAGAGAACCAGGATTGAGAGCCACTGGTTTAAACGTAAACGCTTCTGAGAGCTAATGCTGCATTCCATTGGACATCAGAAGTCGATAGTTCTGAGTTAGTATTACAGACTTCCGATCTAAATAAGTTCCAGTGCACTGTTCCAGTGCGTCTGCTTGGGAAAACATGGACACAACACTTTGCCCACTAACGTTACGTTAGCTACCTGACAATACTCTAGTAACGTTAGCAGAATAGTTCATACTAGCAAAGACTTCTATCTAGTAACAAACCACACGTCAAATGAAGTACGTTACAGTTGTACAAAGTTGTTACAACATGTTTTTTCATAACACAAAAACTACATGTCAAGTAAAATCAAGTACAAATTGATGCAAAGGGAAATCAGTTTACTTTCCACCGTGCGCGCTGCCACAGTGCTGTGATGTTAGCTGTGTTTATGTTGAAGAATGTTGGAGAACTCAGAATGATCTTACCCGAATTTTCGACTGGGAATGCAATCCTGTTGCGCTTTTCCAGAAGGTGTCGGAGGTAGTTTTTCTCTGAGTTCCAAGTACAATGGAATACAACATAATTGCCTGTTTTGAGGTTACTTCTGGCAGAATGCTTTAATTTTCACTTTTTTTTTACTAGGAATGAGGAACATCCAAGAGTGTAAACCCATTCAACATTACATTATCAAATCCTAAATTTACCTCCATTTAATGTTTTTTGCATGAGCTAGCAAGGCAAACATTGCTAAATCTAAATAAAATCTAGTACTATACAGATAGATTACATTCTCATGATAGTTTCTGCAGTCCCAAATGCATGGCTAACCTTAAATTGAAAGGGTCTGAAAAACCTTGCAAAAATATGGACCTTTTCTCAGAACTTTGTTTTACAGCATGGCAACGTCCAAGCAGTGTTGCCAACTTGGCGACTTTGTCACTAGATTTAGCGACTTTTTCTGACCATGGGGAACAATGTTAATGTGTTGAATCCCAAAGCATTTGGCAATAAATTGGTATGGCTGATGCCGGTTTACTCTACTTCCTCGTCTAATCCAGTGAGGTCTGATGATCACAGCGCTTCCCACACACAGCGTAGCCCCCCTCCCTCCGCTGAGAGCAGGGACTGTAGGTTATATATTGATATGCAAATTATCGTATGACATCATCTGGCGACTTCTAGTGACTTTCTGAACAGCCAATAGCTACTTTCCTTGGAAAGGACTTGGCAACACTGCGTCCAAGAAGCCACAGTTTCCTCTGATTCAGATGGAAGTTAGTTGATTTTGTCACCCTTGTTCTTCCTTAAAAAGTAACTTAAAAAAAAAAAAAAAACATTTTCATTGGCACCGATTTGTCATGGGTCACTTTATGTAATGGTTCATTGCAAGCAGAGCTATCTTGTCAGGAATAAAGAGAGTTCTTTCTCTATCAGACTTGAAAATGTATTCAGTCTCTCCTCTTACATTGCCCCCATACTGTAAGCATAATCTGGTAGTTGCCAAGCACAGGCAGGTAATTGTACCAAGCAAATAATTTTTTTTATGTTTATGGATGTCACATATGCAGATCTTCTTTTCATGCCCTTCTACCTGCCTGAGGGCACATTCCTAGTATGAAATTATTATTTATCTCGATATTGTTCTCAAGGAATGAAAATACTAACGCTTAGAGGACAATGTCATTGAAGTGACATTGATTTCCCGAGCCTCCAAACAATTTCTCGGCTGGCATAACGGAATGAATTAGGACTGTGTTATGAATGGAAATGGCTTTCACCAATCTGGCTTTTTCCCAACGTCAAGTCCTCCGATTGCTTTATTATCTCGCATTCTCCTCCATTTTCTATTGAGAGAGTGCCAGGCGGATGGATGCGCTGTATAACTTCATTGGTTGTTTCTCTGGCAAAGCGTGAATAGATGGAAATGGATGGAGTTTTGGTACATCTCGCATAACACAGGCCTCATCTCTTTCTCTCTGAATTGGACGCATTTATATCCAACATCATTAACGGCAAGCCTTTGTGTTTAATGCTCTGCTTAACTACACCAATGAACGCTTTTGACGGCTGATATTTAATAGGCATGTCGAAATAATCCATTCAATTTCAGAGGGAACAATAATACTTCTCTAATGCAGAGTGGGGGTGGAGAGGGAAATGATTGCACCCACTAAGTTTGTTCCCTATGTTATGGTCTCTCAGATGAAAGAAAGACGTTGCCTGACAGCATTCCTGTCATGGCCCCAGTGTAAAATTCCATGACTTTTCCATGACACTCCATGACTAACTCGGAGTGTTTCAATAGCCAAAAAATGGCTGAACAGTCTGGCTTCCACTCCAAGAACCATCTAATGCAATGAATGCGTGAAACACATACATATACATACATACATACATTCTGCTATATTCCTGTAAAGTGACCCATTTTTAAAATTCCCTGATATTCCCTGAGTTCCCCAGAGAATGTATCAAATTCCCTGACCTTCCCTGTCTGGAATACACCTCTCCAATATCAATTTCATAATCTTCTAAGAATTCCAGGACAGGTAGGAAGCCTGGTGCGATTCCGCAATGGCAATTTCACGTTTAATTGCAGTCTTGACTAATTTAATTCCTCAATGTGCGTACAGGATACATTTTTGGGTGCGAACCACTTAGGCCTATAGAAGTTCTAATTAGGTTTGACTTCAGGTATAAAATCAGACGCCATTCTCGGTCCCCTAGAATATCACGGCTCATGGCCATGACACTAAGCCCCGTCTTTAATGAGGCACAAATTAGTGGGCACACATAATTATGAGAGTTCAGCGCCTAGGATTGTGGCAGGGCCTCATTTCCCTCACTTCTGCTACAATAAATACATGTTTTATTAGGGCAATAAAGTATTCATGGTGCTTGGATGATGGTACCATTTTATGGGTATGGCCCCGCACTAGAATTCTGACTGATTAGAGCCGAGTCACCAAAAAGAACGCTTTCTGGGATAAGGAGTTCAATATTTCAACGTGGCTTAAAGCATTAAAGCAATCTGACGACACGTAAAAACCTTTGTGTTTTGGTGAGAACACCTGCTCGCTTTCTTCACTTTACAACAATGGAGAAATATGTGCTTTAATCACCCTCCTTTGTCTAGTGCTACCTATTGTACTCCGAATCCCGTTCTTTCAATTGTCAAATTTGCTGCAGCAGCAGATCAGATTTGAAGGTGAACTTCCTGGGGAGAAAAAGGAAATGTTATGAGCCAGAGGGAGTAAATCGGCTTTTTTTGGGCCTAGAGTGACACTTTTGAGGATCTGTATCCTTCCACCGATCTCATTAATGTTAAAACATGCAAAAACTCTGTCTTGACACACAATCGGGAACAATACTGTCACGTCAGCTCTTTGGGATAATGCCCTGACAGATACAGTATGTCTAAGCTTCATGTCTGCCAAAATCTGTTCAGGAGGTTGGAGTGCTCTACCTTACTAACTAACTGCACCAGCAAAGACATCTGCTATATTTAACTGAATCTAAGTTGGACTTGACATTTTGATTACCAATGATTTTTTTTATATAATATTGCATCCTTTTTTGTTAGTCAATTCCAAAACTTGGCCCTCAGTTTCCAACAGATTCACAGTGGCAATATCTCATACACCTGACTTGGTGAACATAGAGAATTTGGTATAATAGACGGTCTTGAACGTGGGTTGAATAAAAGATTTCAGTTTGCCTTTTAAGTCTTCTTTGTTTTCCTTTCCAGCCCCTACAAAAGCAGACTTTTGGCTTGACAAAAATGAACGCTGGCAGAGGAAAAATGGTACAAAGAACAGTAACAATGGACTGTTGTCAAAAAGATCTTGAGGAAGGAGACGTGAGCATTGTTGTCTATTCAAAATCAGTGGTCTTGATTACAACAATAATCTCTTTGTTGCCTTGTAAAAGTTGCAGCCCTGTTCTTGCTTGTTTTCTCATTCAATTGAGTGGCAGTCCCATTTATGACTGGCCAAAAGTATGCGGACACCCCTTCTAATTAGTGCATTTGGCTATTTCAGCCACACCCATTGCTGGCAGGTATATAAAATCAAGCACACAGCCATGCGATCTACATAGACAAACATTGGCAGTAGAATGGGCCATACTGAAGAGCTCAGTGACTTTCAACGTTGCACCGTCACAGGATGCTACCTTTCCAACAAGTCAGTTGGTCACATTTCTGCCCTGCTAGAGCTGCAGTCAACTGTAAGCACTGTTACTGTGAAGTGGAAACGTCTAGCAGCAGCTCAGGCACAAAGCGGTCAGCCATACAAGCTCACGAAGCAGGACTGCCGAGTGCTTAAAGGTGTAGTGCGTACAAATCATCCGTCCTCGGTTGCAACACTCACTACCAAGTTCCAAACTGCCTCTGGAAGCAATGTCAACATCAGAACTGTTTGTCAGGAGCTTCAAGAACTGGGTTTCCATGGCCGAGCAGCTGTACACAAGCCTAAGATCACCACATGCAATGCCAAGTGTCAGACAGAGTGGTATAAAACTCACTGTCATTGGACTCTGGAGCATTGGAAACGTGTTCTCTGGAGTGATGAATCACACCATCTGGCAGTCCGATGGACGAATCTGGGTTTGGTGTATGTTTGGAGAACGCTACCTGCCTGAACACATAGTGCCAACTGTAAACTTTGGTGGAGGAGGAATAAAGGGTCTGGGGCTGTTTTTCTCTTAATTCCAGTGAAGAGAAATTCTAGATTGTTTTTTTCCAACTTTGTGGCAACAGTTTGGGGAAGGCCCTTTGCATTTTCAGCATGAAACAGAAAAGGGGAGATGTGCACAAAGCGAGGTCCATACAGAAATGGTTTGTCGAGATCAGTGTGGAAGAACCTCAACCCCATCGAACACCTTTGGGATGAATTGGAACGCAGGCCTGATCGTACAACATCAGTGTCCGACCACACTAATGCTCTTGTGGCTGAATGGAAGCAAATCCAGCAGCAATGTTCCAACATCTAGTGGAGCCTTACAGAAGAGTGGAGACTGTTACAGCAGCAAAGGGGGGACCAACTCTGTATTAATGCCCATGATTGTCCCCCACCAAAGGGGGGACTATGGATCGGTCTCCGTCCATTAGTTAGTTAGTTCGTTAGTTAGTCACACTGTAACGTTGACTTTGTGCCGCTAGGGGGTGGCATTGACAATGAATGGGGACTCAGTGGTAAAGCAATACAGTTAAAGTTATCATAGGTAACATAATAGTGAAGTGAGAGTCAATGGAGAATTTTTGGGCAAACCTCTAACCACAAGACACTGTAGTTATTGTACAGTTGTTGAACTGTTGTACTGTTATTGCACTCATCACTGCACTACCACTGTGCCGTCAGTGTTGACTACTTATATCATATTGCCACTTACCTACTGTGCAATACCATATATCACTTATCATTTAGCATTTATATTATTCATAACACGCTCCTGGTGTTGTATGTTATATTGTATTATTAATTGTATTGTAGTATACATTGTGTAATGTACGGATTGTATTTATTGCGTATTGTAGTTTTTATATTTTGTACTGTATTGAGTAAAAACAGGACAATTACAGTTACTACATTTCAAGATATAACTTGTAAGCCTAATTCTGAGGAGAGTAGGCAACAGAAATATATGGTCAATCTGTCCTTTCATTGTCCCATACGAAAATGCTTATACAATTTCACTCATATTTCAAGTATACTCAGCAATCACTGACTGACCCAACGGTGGACCTACATCACTGGTGGGGGACAACATGTTTACTATTTGCTTGTTTTGGAATGAGATGTTCAACGAGCAGGTGTCCATTCTTTTGGCCATGTAGTGTAAGTATGGATAGAGACAATCATATACACAAACATAACTCCTACCATCAGATATTTGCACCATTAAAGGGATATTACGCAGAATCTTTATATTTTTTTTATATTTTCTAATATTTTTTATATTTAGAATTTTGAAAAAACTGTGCTTCCTCTTACCCTGGCATCATTCTGTTTGTTTTGAAGAGCCAGAAGAAGGACCAGGTAAGCTAATGTCAAGTTGAAACTATGCAGTTAGATTAGTGGAACTGGAATAGTTGTGGATTAAAAGACAATGAAATTGTGTCAAAAAAGTACTCACAAAATCTTCTACTTTTTCAGCTCCAGATAGCATGAAGGTGCTCACGAAGGAGCGGTGCATATGCAGATAGCAAAGAAGCCTCAAATTAGGATCCAATCTTAGGCTGGTCTCCAGGCGCTCTTGCACAGAGTAGAAGAGGGAAAAACAAGAGAGAAAAACAGTGGATATAATTATGATGGAATATCTAGGATATACAGTATATTAAAAAAACAACTGACCAGTTTCGACCACAAGGTCTTCCTCGGGGCTGAAGTTGTGGATTACTTGTATTATGTATTACGCATTTTTTTTTAATTCAAATTCACGGTAGATGCCTTGGGTGTGATGCAGAATCAATCATGCATTCACACAAATACATTATGTATGTATTGCAAAGCTTCACAGTTTTAACAGCTCTGCTATTCTCTATTACTTGCAAAACATAAACGGTTCCTGTTTTGTGCCGTAAAGTAATCCAGCAGATTTCCCGCCAAATCCTACTTGGTGGCACACAATGTAAATGCAGAGTAGAGGCTGGTAGAGGCTGCCAGTCTTCTCAGCAATGGTCTTGTTTATTTACAGAAATTATACTGATGACTCAAAATGAATGTGGTAATGATTTATTGATGTGAAAATGATACATGTAGCACATTTAAGTGACACGTTTTGCAGCTTCTCCATAGATGATGAATAGGAGACTAGTTTTGTAGAGACAGTGGCAGTTTAGATTCGATTCTATGTTTTGCTTGAGGAAAATTTAGCACTATGAAACAAGGCTCATCAAAGGAGAAAGTATCAAACAAGTAGAGTCCAAACACTTCAAGGCACTCTTTAATGTTTGGTCGGCTTGAGCCTTTTGACCCTCTGTACACAGAGGGCTCACTAGGTTCTGTGGTGCCAGACCACATAGCTAAAGGAAGGTTGTGGTTAAAGGCCAGGGATGTTTTGACTGGCAATTTACAGCCTGGGTGGCCTCAAGGTTAGAAATCTTCCATCCTATGAGAGCAGAAGTTTTATGGCTGCACCTGTGGGGGGGCTTATCAGCAGAAAAAGGGGAAGATATAATGAAGACAGCATTATTGTTTTATAGTTAGAGAAATTTCATTGTGCTCTTTGTGTTTAGATAAAACGTTATTGTTCCCTGTGGGGAAATTAGCTTGCAGAAGTAAAAGAACACAGATTATAAAATAAGCAAAAACAGTTGAATATAAAATAAGCAAAACAAACAAAAAACAATGGAAATGATAAAGTAATGACACAATATAATGAATAAGTTAGAAAAGAAACAATTGTGGGGTTATATGAACATACTCTACCAACAATTTCAACAATTTTGTTAAGTAGACTGTATGAGTGGGAAGTATGGGAAAGAGCATGGAATACTAACTTATTTTTTACTTACAGATTTTACTAACAGTCCTGCTTGCTTACCTGAATATGGAGTATGTATGAACACATTATAAAATAAAATAAAAAAATAAATATGTATACAATATTCAATGGTGGAGCAATTATGAATATAGCATTATATGCAGAATATATTTAGAACAATGTGTAAAAACTGGAGAAGCGGGTATGTAAATTTACAGCAATATACATGATGTGCAAATGTGCATCATATTCACATGAACAACTTTTTTTGTATAGAAAGTCCATTTACAGGTTTTTTTTACACCTTTACACCATCAAATATTTATAATTAGAGAATATATATATCAAGTATTTATTAAAATGGACAAGTATTTAAGTACAAAATGGACGAGAGACTGATTCCAGCCATTCAAAGCTTCCCAGTTCCCTGTTATTTGAACGACTACAGTAAGAAACATCTCAAATTGATGCTTGGAGAACGGCTGCATCCATCGTTGGGGTCGATGGAAGTCATTTTATTGAGTTTTTTCTGTTGATTTTCTATGAATGCTACCTAATTAGCATGTGCTACCTATGTTAACTATGTAGCGTTAGAAAAGAGAATACCAAAGCAGTGAAAAATACAGGATTTGCCTGGTCAAAACTGTGTATAGCTTTACATGACCGCCACAGAGATCGGAGTTAAATCAGTAAAAATCAACCGCTGCTCTGAATATTGTTTGGCGATGTTGTTACCGGCGCTCCTGATTCTATCACTTCGTTCCCCGCTTTATTTCTTTATTTCTCTCCGTCTCTGTCCTGTGGGTTAAGGAGAAAGCGCCCACACTGTGACATTGTGAACACCCACAGCCTTCCTTTTTTTTTTTCCCTCCCTCCTACACACACGCTCGCATACGCGGCGCAAGGGTAAGCGAGGTATGCAGAGGAAGAGGAAAAAAAAAAAAAAACCCCCCACAGGAACACAAAGAGGCGAAGGAGGGAGGAAGTGACCGTCAGAGAGGCGAAACCTCGGCCGCCCACCGCTCGAACACATTTATTAACACGGAGGCCCCGCTGAAGGTCTCCAGCCATTGATTGGGCTTCATTCATGCCTCGATCAATAGCGCTTGATCAAAGTGCGGCGGCGGAATGCGTCGGGGCGCGAGCGAATCAGACGTTTGTTTCGGGAGTCGCCGCCGTCTCTCTCCCTCCATCCCTCCGTCGGGCTGGGAGCGCTTTTATTTTTCTGTATGCATGAGAGAGAGAGAGAGAGAGGGAGAATAAAGAGGAGACGTGTTCTTCTTCCTTACCGGACCCTCAGGCTTTGCGTTGCAGCAGAGAAAAAAAAAAAAAAAAAAAAGGGGGGGGGGTGTTACTGGAATCAAAACTCTCTCAGATGCTGAGAGAGAAGTGGTTGCGCACAAACAATTTTTTTTTTTTTTTTTCCCCCTCCATCACACTCAAACACTTCTACAAGCAATAACATAGGGAACCGGCTATAGAAAAAACGTGTTATTTTCCGCCCTCATCCCCCAGGCGAAATGTAAATGTATTATATTCATTCTGTAATGAGCGGTATGCGGATAGCGCATGGTGCGGGCGGGGATTGTTAACGATGCATAAACAGCTTTTTTTTTTTTTACTTTTACTGCTGCGAAGAAATTTAAAAAGATTACATGGCTAATGTTGCCATGACACAATTGGTTGAAACACACCAGTCTGATTGAATTCCTGCAAAAAGAATCAACAATTTCAACTGGTAGGAGGATGACAAAAATGTACGTTTAATTAAAATACATATTTGCAGAACATGCATGGGAGTCTCTCATGGTTCAGAGTAGAGGAGAGGTTGGCATGCAATCTAATGGGTTTCTTTTGGAATATATAATATTATAGTAAACAACCAATTTGTCTGTACACACAAATAAATTATATGAGAGATCAACATAGTCACACTACCAGACAGGCTACTAGGGGTTATCTAGTTAAACCAAAGCCCAGAACAGATGCAGTGTGCAGTTCTGTAATGTAGCAATGTGGAACAAGTTACCAACTATGATCATTGAAGCACCCAGCAAGGCAAGTTATAAAAAACTACTAAAAAAACACATTAACAATAACCCTAACGTTAATTAACCGACCTGATCAACCACGATGGAATGCAACTTGATGTGTTGTGATTTTTAGTTTTTTATTTCTTCTTATTTCTTGAATATGTTTTTTTAATCGAGACTTGTTACATGTGTTATATGTCTTGTTATGTTTTGTTGTGTGGACCCCAGGAAGAGTAGCTGCTACGTTAGTGGCAGCTAATGGGGATCCAAATAAACGAATAAACGAATAAACGAATAAACGCAACTAACCTACTGTGTACCTTACATTAGCAACATTCAATATCTTGTGCAAAGCCAACATAGCTAATCAATCCTCATTCTAAAACAGCTGGATTTTGTGCTACTGGAGCTGAAACCACAGACATCAAGTGATCAGAGGTGCGACCAAGTCAACTTTCCTCGAGTTCCAAGTCAGTCTCAAGCCTTGAGGCACAAGTCTCAAGTCAAGTCTCAAGTCTTGAGGCACAAGTCTTAAGTCAAGTCCCAAGTCTTGAGGCACAAGTCTCAAGTCAAGTCTTGAGGCACAAGTCTCAAGTCAAGTCTCAAGTCTTGAGGCACAAGTCTCAAGTCAAGTCCCAAGTCTTGAGGCACAAGTCTCAAGTCAAGTCTCAAGTCTTGAGGCACAAGTCTCAAGTCGAGTCTCAAGTCAAGTCCCAAGTCTTAATGTAGATTATCAAGTCGAGTCAAAGTCAGGTCCATGTCATTAATGTCAAGTCTCAAGTCTAAATGTAGAACAGCAAGTCAAGTCAGAACAACTCAAGAGTCCAGTATCAATTTAATATCTTAAAACGAAATATCTAGGACTTTTCAATGCAATATGGTTTTAATAGGATAAAAACTTGGTAAGAGCATCATGAGTTTGATTTCTAGAATCAGTTTCAACTTCAATAAATTCAATCATTCCATACAAATTCAGAAAACAGAATTTAAATTCAGTCGTCTGCTGGAACAAATCTCATCACTTTCAATCTAAGTCATTTACACAAACACAAGATCTCAAGTCAAGACTTTAGAAACCTTTTCAAGTCATCAGAGTACAAGTCAGAGTCCAGTCCTAAGTCACCAAGTCCCAAGTCTTCTCTTCATGCATCAAGTCAAGCTAAAACTTGAGGCATGCTACTCTTGCTCTGTAAGTATGTGTCGCATAGATCAAATGAAATGCCAGAACCAGCATATAATCATCGGGGCCGAGACCCGTCTGGTGCTTACTGAAAAAGTAATGCATTTTCAGATGAATACTATCTTGCACTCGTCAATTACTGAGCAACAAAACAACTCCACTTTCCCAGGTAAATAATGCTCAGAAAGGCATTAACTGTGCCATTTGACTTAAAGTAATAATCTGTGACATTTTCAAATGTCTGTTTTGCCTCTCTCTGGTGCCAGATGATATAACACAAGAGTGACTCAGCCTATATCCCGCTCAGGAAAGCTTTTACATTTGCTGTTATACATATATTTTGGCATTTTAGCCTTTATTTGATAGTCCACAGTGGAGAGAGACAGAAAACAGAGGGGTGTGACATACAACAAAGTGATTTGAACCCAGGTCATCACAGTTGTACAGTACACACATTACCCAGCTGAGCCATCCGGACTCCCTGACCTTTGCTGTTCCAAACACCCAGTGTCTGGTGGGTCTTTCCCGGGGGAAATCCTCTGGCGATGCATTTTATGTTTACGGTTTGTTTGGGATAAATGGAAGAAGAACTGGGTAGTTAGCATGAGCAGTGATAGCCACAATGGCTCAAAAGACAAAGAAAAGAGAAACTCCTTCATTAACAGAAAATCCAAGCTCCGCCCACACTGTTTGATTGACAGGTGATCTATGGGAAGTGCAGTGGAGAAACACCACAGCAATGAGCGCTGAGCAACAAAGATGGAGACAAAATAAAAACCAAACAAAACAAGGATCTCACGGATTATCACTTCATTTTGCAACTTGTATCTGCCAAAACATAGTATTGCTTATTTTTCAAGTAGATGGCAAATGTGTAAATAAGACATGTATGTAACATATTGGAGCTTTCAAAACATAGAAAACACATCTGCAAAACTGTGAAAGCTATATATTCATAAATATCCGACAACTTACTTGGTAGGTAAAATGTAAGATGAACTGTTCAGTATCAGCATTTTAATGGGATATGCTGCTTCTGGTTTGCCATTTTTTCAGGATTTAATACGCCCAAACTCTTGATCCAACCTTTGATTTTGGGCCATGCAGCTCAAGGGAAAGTCATAGGACTGACTATAAAAATATCCTTAGAATAGAACATCCTGTGCCAAGTGTCCTTCCAGTCTCATTGTTCCCTGCGTTTCCTGTGTAGAATCTATGTCAGTATTTTTAAAATACAAAAAACACTGTCCTCAGAGGTATCTTGGAAAGACAAATACAAAGATGCGATGTTTAAAAAGGAAGTGAGAACATTACTTGGGAACAAATTGAGGAGTGGCTCGGTTAATTTCTCTTCCATCAAAGACCACAATGGAAATAAGTGACAGCTTTTTGTGCTATCCTCTGGGGTCACACACGAATTGTTTGATTTGATCTGGTATTTTTCAGTTTCTCAAATCAAAAGTGGAGTCAAGTGGAGCTGCGTAACAATGGGTCAGCTCATCAGCCAGGTCTTGTGTCTGGTCTGAGGTACTACCTTCCCTGCAGCCAATCGATGTGGTTTCCCTGTGGAGACGTTAATGGGAACCGAGAGAGATCATATGACTTATTAAGCATTTTGAGGCAAAATCCATAAGGGCAGCATGGTGCCCCTTGTCCATCATAGTGATTTATCGGACTGAATATAGGGTTGCCAGATGCCCCGTTTTCCAGCGGACTGTCCGGTTTTCAGATGCATTGTCCGAGTCCGGTCAGAATGGTCAACCGGATTTAAATATCCGGTCAAAATCATTCTAGAAATAATAATCCACTAATTCTAGCCCTGCTGATATTTCCCTATAGGTGGGTATTTGTTGCTTTAACAAGCTAAAAGCATTTTGATAGGCTCATGACTAGAGTAGAGGTAATTTTCCAGCAGTCACAAGTGACCATATCACCCCATATGGGTGTGTGTGTTTTATTATGTGGGCTGTGTTGAATAGATTACATTATCATTGGACCTATATGATGGAGATAAAAAGGTAAGCATGTGCCTGTCTGTTGATTGTTGTAATCTGCGTTTAAACTCTGCTATCAAATATGGCCAAAATATGTGCTTGGGGCACATAAGGCAACTGGAGTGTTTAGAGTGAATATACATATTACATTTCCACAAATCAATAAGTCATTTAGAAAAATGTCAGTCTGGATTCAGCTTTGTAGAAGAGATTCAATACGATCAGCATGAGAAGAATCACATATTTGATGACACTTTTTTGTGATTTTCTCTTCTTACTGTATTGAGATGGCTAAGTAAGATTTGTTCATCTTAGTTTATTGACAGTGCTTACTGTGCCACACAGCATTGACATGACTGAGGATGACTGTATAGACCGACTGTTTCAGTGATCAATACATTTAATATCAAATGTAGTAATGAACAGGCATAGAAAGTATATTGTTACTGAATGATACTGATGAAACTGAATTATATTTAGGGTTGAGCTCTATACACTTCAAAATCTGTGCTCTGGGCTTTTGATACAAGCACTGATAGAAAGTGCCAGATAAACACAAGGTTTACATGTATTTGGACACTGTAAAAAGTTCTGTTACAAGAATGGTTTTGAAGCAGCAGAGTAAATAATGCAAAGTTGAGGATTAGTGGGGCATACAGAAGCTAGGTGTGCTTCACTGGGGGTTTATCATACTACAACTTTTTGGATTCTGATCATGTCAAAATGTTCAGACTCATTTGGCCATTTGGATCCACACTTCTCAACCACCTGATAGACATCCACCAACCCAGCGACTATTGGTTATGACTACATCTCCATCCTCCAGCCACATTTCAAATATCTCTCCACAACTCCGGTTATTTCCACTTGGCGGCAACTCCCCCGTGGCTCGCTGAACAGTCAATCAATATGTGGGCAGTTGCACTCTGGAGTTTGACTATAGGGAAATTGTATCTAAAAATAAAGGCTGGAATCCGAAAGGTAGGGAGCCCGAGCATAAATCAAATCGGTTTCCCTTCAGATGTGTAAAGAGAAGGCGCGGGAAGCGGATCGGTTACCGCCGGGCGTCGGATCCGCGCATTCCCCGCAACAAGAAGAGAAGCATCTGCAGAAGGGTCAGCGGTGCCACAGCAGAGCCCGGGGCCCAGTCAGGATGCTTCCATCGCACGGGAGGGGAGGAGGAGACGAGTGGCATCGGCAAACACCGCAGCATCTCCGGGCTCCCTGGTCCGCAGCAGAGTTTAAAGATAACCTTAGCCTTGCTTGGCATCGACTGGGAGCCGTTGTCAGGAAACATTAGAACATCTTAAAGCATCAAAATAATGAGAAAAAAAAAGAAAAGAAAAAAAAGAACAGATAGCTGCCATTGTGTAACTTCGATCACAAGCCTGGTCTTTGTATTACAAGCCCTTATTTTCAATTATAAACTTACAAAACTAAAAAAATATTCTGTATTAATTTGGTAAATAGATTTTTTTATGTTAAATGTTTCCCAATTCTACATTTATTTTTATATAATTGTCATAATAATTCCATTTATTCTATATTATAGAGTTCAACAGAGTGTAAAATGTGTTACTATTACAATAAAATGGACATGGAGAGCATCTTAGTCATTGTACATCGATTTTGTATTTAATTAAACAGCTAACTTTAATAACATTATGACAACTTATGAATGAATGAGCCTGGAATCCTGGTCGGGAAAGGAGTGGGGTGGGATGTTTGGCACAGAGGAAAGCTGCATGTCATTGGCTGAAGCTTGGTTTGAGTCTAATGGCTGCCAGAAGAAAGGGCCTGGATTTCTGTCAGAAAGCCTTTCTTGGAGAAAGCCCTCGGGGCAAACTTCTCCCATGTGCACATGGAGAGCAGAGTTTGAACAGTAGGGGAAATGGTGGACTTGAACATGGAGTTTTTACATGTCTGAGCCGTTCAAAGTGGATTTTAACAGAATCAAACGTTGGAGTGTCCATTTTTCACATCTATCTGTTTAGTCCAGACTCGCTTCAGATGGCTCCAGGCCACTTCTGACGCACAGTATGTGGTCAAGATTTCCTCCACGGTTTTGAATGGATCATATTTAGACTCAAGATGCAAGTAAATGCAAATGAAAAGCAGCGACACATTACATATTACTTCC
Source organism: Centroberyx affinis (assembly GCF_046629955.1). Taxonomy (NCBI): domain Eukaryota; kingdom Metazoa; phylum Chordata; class Actinopteri; order Beryciformes; family Berycidae; genus Centroberyx; species Centroberyx affinis. The sequence goes on from NW_027280967.1 coordinate 88,530, forward strand.
TGCCCAGGGGCCGCTGTCTTGTTGCCCCATTCACCCATGCCAATTTTAGCACATGCTCCATAGTACCATTAATCAATGGAAAAGATAGGGATTGGTGAAGTACAGAGTGCCACCTCACTTGTGGCATTAGCAGGGTGAGAAGCAGAGACGATCAGTCACGAACTAGCCACCTAGTCTGTACAAATGCAAAAAGAAGTACAAGTTCAGTGCCGCTTTAGAGAGTGTGGAGAAAGTTCTGTAAAATCACTTAAAGCTGTGCTATGCAAGATTTTTATGTAGAAATACAGCCGTCTTATCAGTCTAAATCAGGAAGTGAGGTGGCGTAGATTCGCCCTATTTGCCCAAATTAAATTCTGGTGTCAGAATGGTGGGGGAAAAAAAGTAAAATCCAAAAGTGTCTCCTAAGCAGCAGTGAGTGAGCGCTCCGTCCAGAGAAAGCTGGACTCACCAACGATGGCTGAACCTCCACCCCCACCTTACATGACTTCTGGGTAATGAACACTTCACAATTCAGACAGTTACCTCTGGCTAGACGTTTTCACTTAGTGCTGCAAATGTGTGAAACTGCCTAGTGTGACTTTAAAAAGCAAAACACAAGCATTAGTGGAGGAACTAAGAGCGAAAAAGCAGGAACCTGTTTGACTGGACACTGAAACAAGTCATTAATACAAGACAACTGAGACGAGAACATCCTGAGGAACCCCATGACTTCTTGAGAAGTTTGCATCCAAGAGAATGCGTGCACAGAAACTGAATGGCTCTGTTGATGCACTGGCCACCCCTGGTACACGAATCTCAGCTGTGCAAGGCTTTATTGTGGTACTTTATTACAAAAGCATGGTACTTTGGGATTTTAATTATGATGGACAAACACTGGTAGGGTTAGGGTTAGGGTTAGCGAATTCTACATTACTATATGATAACAAAGAACCAAGCCCCGAAACAGAACTCACCTTTTAATTCCTTTGGTCTTTGGCAGGTCGTTCTAGACTTGAGAACATGAACCAGTCTCCCTCAAAGTTGGAAGCAGTACCAACATTTTAATCTGTAGTTTCTTCAAGAAAAACAAAAGCCTGGAGCTGTTTCACTGATAGATGAAATATGGAAGCTGCAATAGAGATGTGGCACATTGCCTGCCTCCGAGCTGTTAGCTCTATAAGAGAGAGCTCATTAGGGTGTCAAAGCTCAAACATTCTCTAAGTCCACAAAGTCAGTCGCAAAAATTGATAGCAGAGGAGCTCCAGTCTTTGCTTCTTATTGACATTGCAGATTAGGATCTGGTCTTGGTTGTCTGATTTCAAGCGTGGAGGGGGAGTTCATTTGTACAATTTGTTTGAACTCGCCAAGATCCAGGGAATAACACGACGGAATCCGGCTTCGTGGTGGATTTTTGCTCTTAGAGTGAGGGGCAAGACGGCGTATTGATTGAATCTTAGTCTTGTTTTCGGCAGCGCACCTTTCATCCGCGTCTTTCATGTCTTATCAACTTGTCTCCGTGAATTGAGTTCCCCTACTCGTTCTGAGATTTAGGATCCTCTTTGGTGTTGTGATCCCTGGCTTCTCCTGAGCCCTCTGAGGTAAGCACATCCTTCTTTTTACAACCCAGAGAGCACCCTTCTCACTTATTCCTCTAATACCCTTCAAAAAGAGGCATCATAAATATGGAACGTTTCTTCCCTCACCAGGCAAAAGGTCTTCCTTGACATGTCTTTAAATTACCCCACAAAAACCTCGAGTGTCAGGCAGAATTTCACTCCTGACCTTTCCCTGCTGCAACTTGGGATAAGACTATTAAGAGGCATTTACTGTGCCTTGTAAAGGGGGGGAAAGGCGAGACAGATGTATGAGAACCTTCCTGGGACATTTCTCACCTGAAAAGGCTGGATTGGCATTAGGGATTGAGTAATTATTTCCAAGTTTGATTTGGTCTTCAGTTCTGTTTTAAGCAACACTCTCATACTTTAAAAACATTGCAATACAGTTCACAGGATCTAGGCAATACCAGAAAACATGAACTGTAATGTAAATGGTAAGAGAGCTTATCAAGAAGCGTCATCCCTCATCTGTCCAATATCCTGTGTCTTTTCAGCAGAAGTGTTGCGCATGTTCAAACGTTGAGATATATATTTCAAACACATTGTCACAGTCAGTGGCATCCTATCAATAGAGGGAGAATTCATTGTAGCAGCATTATAGTTACAGATGGGGACCAACTTGTAAATGTCATATTGATATCAGTTGCACTTTACCAATTAAGTTCATTTATGGTAAAGGACTGGGTCAATAAAATTCCTTTGACTATTGTCATGTATTTGTAGTGGTTTTCTGTTCTAACTAGTTTAGATGCTGTTATCTCAGTCTCTTTTTCAAATGTATACAGTATTTTGCCACCCACTTCCACACTGATATTGGTTATGTCAACCCATATGACAGACTGTAATACAGATTGTAATAACAGTTTATTTGGATGGTTATCCAGAGAGATGTGTAAAGGAATCTTATTTGTCTCGGTGTGTACCGTACTCATTTTATAAGTGTGTGATACCATCCTGACACATCCTGATTCTCATTCCCCAAACACCTCACTAGTGCCACTCTGTAGCAGGGAGAGATATTCCAGCAGCACAGGAGACTGGACACCACCACGGAGGCTTAGCCACTATTAAACAAGAAGAAGCTGAAAACGCAGCTCTCTCGATTTTTATAGCAATGATGAGTTCAAGAGCTGCAAAGGTGCAGTGGCACTGTACCAGCTCTTTGTGGAGAGCAAACACCTTTTACAGATACGGTGACTATGACCCAGGATTGCTTAAATGCCTTGGCTCTGGGCCAGTTTACTTTGCTGCTCTTTTTGATCGGTTTTGTACTCTAAAACTTTGAGAATTTGCCCTGCGAGACTCGATGCGAGCTGTGAGTCATTTTGGTACATCTCGCACTAAATCAAATGTTCGCAGAGAAATGAAGGCCATTTGCCATTATTTTTTCATACCATTATGTCCTATAACAAAGGGGAGTAACTGGCGCTGCCCCACCTCAGAGAATGGCATCAGTCTCCACTGGTTGCAGTAACACTCGGTTTGTGAAAACCACACATGATGAATGGCATCACTTAGGCCTAATAGTAAATACTGTACATAGATGCCATTCTGATAAGTTGGGCTTTCCCCTGGAATCATGGACCTGATGCATATAACATGTTGGCCACTTGTCATAAAGCCAATGATTGGAGTGGAAAAATCTATTTAGAATAATAATAAATGTAATAATAAAACATTCATGATTCATGATTCATTGGCTAGCTGTGCAATGAGCATTTTTCCAGTTCCGAGGACCGTGTGATAACAACTCAGAGAGAAGTATTTCTTTCTTTTGTTATTTTATTTATGTCTTCCTTCTTTTTCTTGAACATGTCCTCGCTCTCGTGTTGCCTCGCTGTAGGGCAGCACTCTGCAACCCGACCTCAAAACTATTTACAGTGCATTCTGGGGCTACAATAAAGCGGAGACCCAGCCATTCTCAGTGCCATTAATATGCTTAGGAGCGTGCGGCGAGGTTGAAATGTCAGATCTTCTCTGAAAAAGGCGAGGTCTCTGCTTTTCAGCTGTGCGTTTGAAGTTGAGTGGGTCATTTAAAGACTTGTTTTCTCTTCAGAATTATCCACTTGATATTTTAGTCATCAAAAGGCTTCGCAGAATATAAGGCCCCATCTTAGGTATTTGGTCAGGCCACATGGCCAGATACTGTAAAATTTGATATCAATTACAATACAAACTCAAAAGGTGAGAGATATTGCATTCTATACCACAGAGGCCTAGCCCACAGGCAAACACCACAGCCATCCTGTAAACAGCGAGCGTCATTACATCAACACTTACATTTAAGTAAAAATCAGTTACGCTGCTGGTGCACAATAAAGGCTGATTAATATTCTGTTTGAGTTGAAAGCCAAACAAAGTACACTGCTCTAATTAAATTCATACCAGGCATATTGATATGGAAAGGAAAACACTGTTAAAAGAAAATGAAGCGAGAGTGGCGAGAAGTGATATGGTTATTTCCACGTGATAGTGCCAAAGAGTGAGTAAAAATGAAATGATAGGGAGTTGGAGGAAAATAAAGCAAAGGGGGGAAGCCCAGGAGAAAAAAAAAAAAAGAAACCAATGAAGAGGCAGCAGTTTGTCAACCATCCACAAGCCTGCCTTTAATTGCTGAGCAGCAGTGTTTCTGCCAAGCTCTCCGGAGGCCCGCGCTGAGTTTTAAGATGGTAATGTGAGGTGATTGAGTGGTTCAACAAGCATAATTCTGCCTGGGGGCGTCTTCCTCCTCTCACCCCCCCCTCCCCTTCACCAACCTCTACGGGGCAATTTGGACCGGCGAGAAGAGAGGCTCTGCTGCTCATTACTGCTGCCTTGCCCGTCGGCCCCTGTGGACAGAGTGGCCATAGCTCAGCAGTCCGGCCCATGCCAAAGGGGAGAGGAAAAGAAGAGGGATGAGAGATATTGATTCTGCACCGCTGAGGCCTAACGGAGGCCCCTACAGGCAAACGCCACAGCCACCCTGTAAACTGTCCCCCCCCCCCCCAGAGTATATCCCTCTGTCCGCATTCATCCTCTTTGTAAAGCAGTACAGTGAGTTTTGGAGAGATTTTCCCGTTGTCCAATTTAGCTGTTAAGCGATGACAACACGGACACCAAAATAATCCATGTGTTCCCAGTAGATCGTTGGGTTCTTGGAAACACTTTAGCATAAACTATGCATACGCTATGTTGAGTGACCTTTTCATAATTAAATGTCCTTTGTTGTTTTTATTATATGACCTGTAGATTCAGTCATTTTAAATATCAATATAGCTGATGTAGCCAGGTTTATTTTCTCACTGTTGAAATAATGATAGTGATGATAGTGGCCGGCTGTCATTCTACAAAGTGTTAGCATGGAGCCTAGTATCACTCAACATAGTGTAGCCTATGCTAAAATGTTAGCATGGAGCAACTATCACTCAACATAGTGTATGCTAAAATGTTAGCATGGAGCCTACCATCTATGCTACAGTGTTAGCATGGGGCCTACTATCACTCAACATAGCGTATGCTACAGTGTTAGCATGGAGCCTACCATCACTCAACATAGCGTATGCTACAGTGTTAGCATGGAGCCTACTATCACTCAACATAGTGTATAGTGTACATTTATGCCAGCTGGATAAAGAGACTACTTCTGCACTATAGGTAAGACATTCAATATACATAGTGTTGAAAACAGTGAATGCCGCTTATGTCTGGCATGAGCAATTTTCGAAAGAAATAATTTATAGGAGAATGTTTTGCTGGCACAATGCCAACCCAGTTTTATTAAATGAAATTTAATATTATATGCCTCTGTGTGTTAGAATTAGTTTGTATTCAACAGCCAGTGGCTGTCGATAATGGAGAGCTGACTTTGATTATGCACGTTCCTCATGCCCTTTGCCCCAAACTGACATTTCAAACTGCGCCTATGGCACTTACCATGTAACTGCAACATCTTGGTTTCAAAATTGCCCCAAAACCATTGTTTCTTATTCATCTTTTTCTCTGTAAACTGTCTAATAAAAAAGAAATGCTGTAAAAAATAATCCGCAATAGAAATGCTAGGGGGCATGATGCTCCCCCATGGATAATTTTTTTGAAAATCTGCTTTCAAAGACTCATTTCTGGTGAGTTTTTCAAATGCAATATATTTGAATTTCTGACCTATCACCAAGAAGAATATATAATCCAATCAAATGCAATATGAAATTGAACAACTTTGGAAAATCAAATAGGACCCTACCTAGTTTTTGTTTATCAAGACAGTTTCCATTTCTATTTTCCAGCAGCTAGAAAAACTTGTAAAACTTTCTATAAGAAACTGTCCTCACAAGATCAGAAAGCACTCTTTATTAGTATTTCTGGATTGTGTCACTTTGTTCATACAAAATAGCTAGTGATAGTATTCAGTAATTGAAATTTCCACTTTCATTCAGAGGTTGCGCTATTCTACCAATTCAAGAGTCAATACCCTCTTATTTTTGGGGTCCGCAATCCCTGAAGATTTCCAGGTGAATCTGCACTAGGCTGCTGAAAGTGAAGACACATTTTGAGAATCACTATATTTATAGCTTTGCATGCTATTTTAAAAATATAGCCTGTATTCACACCAAAAGTAATCATACAGTCAATGGTCTAAAAAATCAGAGGAGTGAAATAGATGTGGGCCTGGGTTTAAAATAGTGTTTACGAGCCCTAATAGTTGCTTCTGAATGCAGTTTGGCGTCTCAGGCTTTTTGTCCGAAGGAGCTAGAGACATTTTATCTGCACAGATTGGATAAGAGAGAGTGAACCAACGTGTCTTTTATGGATTTTATGGAGAAGATGAAAACATAAATGCTCACTGATGACCAATGTATGCTGTTGAAGAGAGGTAAGCTAGGGTTGAATAGCCTACATATAGCGGAAATACTGCTGTATAAATGCCCAGAACTATAGCTCCTCATGTGATTAGTGTTAGCGATGCTCTTTTCGAAACTCTCAGTGTTTCAATCTGAAAAAGGACACCTGGACCCCCCCCCCCTGTGCACACCTATGTCACTCAATATAGTGTATGTTAGCATGGAGCACCGGAGATCTACCAATCTACCAAAAACTCACTGAATTCGTTTAACAAACCCGTCCTCAGAAGCCCTTCACTTCCATCTGCCCTCTTGCTCCTGTCCTATCAGTGTGTCCTTAACTGCCCCGGGCTCCTATATATCTGTATACAGCTGCGCAAAAACCAGTGGTGAAGCTCGTTAATAACAGTGAGGGGGCATAATCCCCGCAGTTGCCCGAGGGGGCGAAAAGCTAATACAGCGAGCTTGTGGATGCCTCAAATTATGTCTACAGAAAGTCTCTCTCTCTCCCTCTCTCTGTTCTGTAGTCAGTGCCAAGTGTTCCCAGGGACAGGCTCAGATAGTTAGAGTAAAATTACAGCCTATAGCCGCCCAAGGGGTCCACCCTAGTGTTGTTTTGTCAAGTCAAGTACGACAATTGCAATATCGGTCCTTTTATTCGTCTCGTAGGGATTGCGGAGTCCCAAAAGTGCTGCATTGTCTATTGTGCTGTTTGCGTCGTCATCAAAATCTGGATAGTGGTAAAAGAGGGGCTCATAGTGATTAACTGCAGTATCGATTTTAAAGTGCTTTTCAGCCATATCCTGAGATCTATCTTTGTAATACCAGCACGTCTTCTTTCAGTTTGCGATAACACAGCAGCAGCTCAACGACCATTTTTCTCTTACTTTAAAACACTGTCATTAAATGTTTCTGTCCTGCTCGCGGGTGCGTCAGGGTCAATAAATCTGCTTCGCCAAATATGCTCTTGTGTCTCATTTTCTGGTTCAGACTGATAGTACTGACAGAGAATAAAAACTCATTATAAACACTCCGCAAGTCCACAAAAACAGTCTAATTTCTCTGCTTTGTAGCATTTGGAGAGAGTTATTCGCAGACTTAAAGGTTAAATGCGCAATTTGTCTGATTTACTGAAGCAAAATATGGCGAGTAAATATTAGCAGGGCTTGCCGAATGATAGTGAGCGTAACAAAGTCAAGTCTCATAAATAACGGTTACGGCATTATAGAATACGTTAGCTAACCTCACTAGAAAAAATTCGTACACGTTTTCTAATTCATTACCTTGTTATTGTGTTCAGTTGGGCTTTGTTCCGCTCAAAAATCTGGCAATTTGTTTCTGCCTTGCGTCTCGGCAAAAAACATACAT